>NC_081181.1:61368169-61559926 GCF_029867415.1 Vicia villosa | reverse complement strand
CAAAGATGTTTTCCTAACAATCTTCTCCCTTTGCTGTGAACAAGACGCCAGGCTTGGACAATTTCTTTCTTCAGCATGTTGCCATGATCGTCGATGTTCTTGAAGAACAGACCCTCCAATTGGATGTTACTTGGTATATTTTTCATGGGATAGCCGTATTGACGACGGGCTAAAGCTGGATTGTAACTGATTCCTCCCTTAGTTCCAATAAGGGGTATGTTGGGAAAACTTCCGCAACTGAAGATGATCTTGGTTTCGTCGTTGTCAGGACTACACCAATCAATGTCTGTATGAGTGAGAGACATGATTTTCTGTGACCAGTAAAGGCCATCCCTCATATTCCAGAAAGTGCTAGACTTTGGTAGGTGTGAAACGAACCATTCGTATAACAACGGTACGCAGCATGTGATTAATCCTCCTCGCTGCAGGTTCCTTGAATGCACAGAGTGATAAGCATCCGCAAGCAAGGTTGGAACTGGATTTCCAATTAAGAAGATCTTAATTGCGTTGATGTCGACGAAATCGTTAATGTTAGGGAACAAAAACAATCCGTAGATAAGCAAAGCCAAGACTTCCTCAAAAGCGCTCATATCTTGGATGCTGACGAAGTACCGAGCTTGATCAAACAGGAATTTGGAGGGCAATCCTTGAATTCCTCCTCTACTCACCATATGAGTTCTGATGTCGACTACGTTCAAAGGAGTAGTTGCAGCAATGATAACGTCATCAGGATTCTTTTCCAAACCGGAGTACGGATCTTGCGCGTACACGGGTATTCCAATCAGACGAGAGTACTCCTCTAACGTAGGCATGAGCTGATAATCTGGAAAGGTGAAGCAGTGATACGTTGGATCGTAAAACTGTACCAAGGTGGGAAGGACCCCATCCACAATGTTGGTATTGAGCAAAGGCAGAAGTTTTCCGTACTTCTCCTTGAAAGCCTGGGGGTTGACCACCAGTTTTCCGAGCTTTCCCAGTTCCTCGACCTTGGGAATCTTGAAGGTGTATTTCCTAGCTCTCTTTCTTCCGTAATCCATAATATAGATCCTTAAGTCCTTTCTCCGTTTCTCTCTTTCTATGAAGTTCAAAACGTTCGTTATTTAGTTTCCTTGAAAAACGACTCAAAAAAGACTCTTTTTGTTTTTAGTTGTTTATTAATGAATGATGCATGAATGCATGAATGCACACACAAGAGTTTTAAACAAACATGGCGTTGAAGGGTATAGTGGTCATGAAGTCCAAACGCAATCCCCGCCCCAATGGTAAACTAAGGTTAAGGATTTTTGTACCTGTAGAACGGGTTCTAAGGGTCTCAGAGTTTTTGCTCAACCTTAAAGATACGTTGATTGGTATCTATAAGAGAGTTTTCTCTGAGTGTAGTATCTGCGTGACAATTACTTCCGTAATCACCGCTCTACGTCCTAAAAAAAGGCTTTAAGTGGGGTTAATGTGTTTCTAGGTCCTCCTGGTACAAATCAGTCTCGGAATGCAGTGGCGCAGTTAATCACAACCAGCCAGGCAAATCCCAAGAGTAGAATTTTAAACCAAGATTAGAGGGTCTTCACCGGGAAGACATCCTCCATCCTATCTTATGTTGCACTCAAATCCGGGTATAGGATTTCTCACCACAAGGGGGAATCAAGCCCTTTCCCGATACAGAATAAACAAAATAAACAAATATATATGCAACAAACACATGATATGACAAAGAGGTTAGGCAGGACCTCTCTTGTTTGAGGGGGAATTTGGCATCCCTAATTCCTCATTGGGGCTGGACCAGCAACAGGTCAACCATTGGTTTGGATGAAAAACCAAGGTTTTTAACACTTATATCCCCAGCAGAGTCGCCATTTTTCTGTGGTGTCGTTTTCTTTTACCTCCCCGTTTCACTTGGGAGGACGGCACGCTAGACCCTTCACGCGAAATTTGGAAGGAGAATGCGCCCGTGGCGGGATGAATTTTATTTCAGTTCTTCCTACGATATCACACGAACTTTCTTATTGGTCCTACGAGTAGGAAAGGGGAAAAAAGATCTCAACTAAACCCTAGGAGTTTGCTAAGTGTGGGGATTTCACCTAGACTAGAAATTCTGGAGTCCGGGAGGTCGGTTATACATAGGGAAGTGTTTAAACACCCTACATATCTGTAGTACTCTACAGGAACCTTCTCTGTGTCATTGTGATTGTGTTTGCTGCTAATGATTGGGAAAGTTTCTCCTTTGTGTTAGGAGAAGGAATTGATTTGATTTGAAAAGACAGACAGACTGACTGACTATTTTTGGTATTTTATTAGCTCGCTGAGATTCCTTGTGAACCTCATGCCTACATATCCCTAGTGGAAGTCAGAGCTTAATGTAGTTCGGGGAACTAACTAGGGAAATTAATTGTTTTTTTTGGTGCCTTGCTTGAAGCTCAAGGTTGAAGCTTGGAATTAAATCTCTGTTTACAGTAAAGAGACATGAAATCATCTCTACAGAGAGGTATTTATACTATTCTACCACAAACATTTAAAGGAGTGACAGAATAACTGAATTCATTTCATTCAAGAGGGGGACCTTACTTGTGTATGTGCAAGTATACCAGTCAAATGCCTCTTAAATGAAAGAAAGTTGCTCATCCAAATTAGGGAAAGTTACCACATGTCTGGGTTTTACTGCCAGCTCATGCCTTTCAAAATCCTAAATGGGAGACTTGATTAAAATTGAAATGAAATGTTTGTTTGAATGTGGTAGAGTAGTAAAAATATCTCTCTATAGAGATAAGCTATGTCTATCTACTGTATAAAAGATTTGACTTTAGCTGGCTTGTATGAGGCCCAAGCTTGAGGCTTTTTGATTGATTAATTAATTATTATTGACTCTGGGAGATGGCTCCACTGGGGATTAATTACAGGGTATTTTAGTGTTCTGTACAAAGCCCAGAATTGAGGCTGACTCTATTTGGAGAGTGTTTATTTGGTGGATTTTATTTGGTGTTCTGTACAAAGCCCAGAATTGAGGCTGACTCTACTGAGGGAGACTCTATTTATGTGCCTTGTACAAAGCCCAAGGTTGTGGCTGACTCTAGCTATGAAAAACATTATTTTCTGCCTTGTACAAAGCCCAAGGTTGTGGCGGACTCTTAAATAAATGAATTGAGTATGGATGACTATATGGGGAAAGATCCTAAGTGTTAGGAATCTTTGACACATGAAAGTATGGTTTATCTGCCTTGTACAAAGCCCAAGGTTGTGGCTACTGAATGATGAAGAACTCACTGGGGAGACTCTATTATCTGCCTTGTACAATGCCCAAGGTTGAGGCTGACTCTTGACAGGGGAGTTTTATTGTTTGGGTGCCTTGTATGAAGCCCAAGGTTGAGGCTAACTGTTTTTGTTGGTTTTGACTCTACTGGAGATTAAAAAGACTGTTTTTCTTTGGAAGCTAACCCTTTCCAGGGATTTTGACTCAGCTGGTGAATTTGTCTATTAAAAGACTGACTTTTATCATGTTTTTGGAGGCTGACCCTTTCCAGGGGTTTTGACTCTTTTGGGGAAATTATCTCCTAAGAGAAATGAATCTTTATTTTTTGACTTTTTATTAATTGACTTTGGAGGCTGACCCTTTCCAGGGGTTTTGACATTTTAGACAGATGTTGGAGGCTAACCCTTTCCAGGGGTTTTGACATTTTAGACAGATGTTGGAGGCTAACCCTTTCCAGGGGTTTTGACATTTTAGACAGATGTTGGAGGCTAACCCTTTCCAGGGGTTTTATTGAAATGATTTGGGTAGCTCTCCATTAATTATTAAAGGATGAAAGGATTGGCAGAAAGATTATCTAATGGAGACTTCTTGTTTAAAGCCCAAGATGAAGGCTGACTCAATGCTGAGGATGATCAAACATGGATCCTAGACTCTGCTAAGGAAGATTGATAAAGATAAGGGTGACAGAGACTATCCATGTCTCTCATTCCAAAAGGTGTACTCAATGCAAAATTGAGACAAACTTAGCTTGTTTAAAGTCTAGTTTAAATTGGAAGAAACTCACCAGGGTAGGCTAAAAGGTGACTAAAGACCTGTTCCTATGTTTATAAGAAACCTGATGGGTCCTTGTATACAAGCTCAAGAGGAAGCTGGAAATGCTTTTAAGAAGCCTGTGGGTCCTTGTACAAAGCCCAAGAGGAGGCTAATCGAAGGTCATCGAGGGTCCTTGTTATAGCACAAGAGAAAGCTATGTGGTTTTGAACTTATTTTGGCTCTAAGCAAATGGGTAAGAGGTTTCACCGGGAATAATTCCTCTTTGGGTGGATGTGTCCTATTATTTGGATTCTAAGGTTTTTACCAAGATGTTTCACCGGGAATAATTCATCTTGGGGGTTTGAACTACAGATCTCTAATTAGGAAAGAGCCTTCACCGGGAAGACATTCTCAATCCTAGGTCATATTCCTATAATATATATATATAGTTTAACTGTCTTAAGGTTTGTACTCAAACGTAGTTCTAAACTAATATATGCACAGTTTATATTTGACAGTAATTTAAATAAAGACTGTAAATTGAAAGCTTGTAAAGCCTAACCTGGATGGAGTGGAGGCCTTTGAAGAAGTATGTACAGAGCCTTACCAGTAATTGATGGATAACAGTTGAATATATATATGATAAACAGTTAATGGTTTTTGAAAACAGAAGAAGTGAAGATGGACAAAGGTCACATAGGTATCTGAAGAGTTTCACCGGGAATAATGCCCTTCAAATACCAGAAGAATGTTTTGAAAACAGAAAGAAGATTTTGAAAATACAGTTTTGAAAACAAGCTAAGAAGAGAAGGTTTTTGGGACTTACACTCTATTAGAGGCCCAGTACTTTACAGTACTGGTGTAAAAGCAATTTGAAAATGATTTGGAATGATACAAGGTTTTGTTGTTTGAAAACCTTAATCGTCCGTTTAATTAGAGATTGAAAACAGTTTTGAATATTGACAAAAGTCAACTTAATCAAAGTAAAAATAAAGATTTTTACTTAATTAAGACCTAAACAATTAGGGTTTTATCATAAACTTTATTTACAAAATGATTAGGTTGAAACAAAGTGAATATATGTATTTAAAGTATTTAAGAAAACACCTAAAACATACTATTTTAAACCTAATTAAAATTCAAGAAATACATAATATTTTTATGATTTTTTTGATTATTCACAAAATAGGTATATTAAATGATAAGTGTGTGAAAAATGAAGTGAAAATAAATTAATTTGATAGGTTAAATAAATATGTGAAGTTTTGTGAGAAAATGAAAGAAATTGTGTGTAAAAAAATAGTTTTGGCCCTTGGAGGGTTTGAACCCACGCCCTCTAGGCCACACACTCAAAACAAACACCACTGAGCCAACGCGCGTGTGGTGATAGTGACTTGCCTTCATTTGGTTATGTTTCAAAACAAGTTGCAAATCCTTGAAAAATAAAAGAATCAAAAAGTCTGGGGCGAGGGGGATTCGAACCCCAGACTTGAGGCATGATGATACTAAGGGCGTATGGGAGGCCACTAGGGCAAGTTTGTTCAGTCGTTAAGGGAATGCCTATCATTAAAAATAAAACAAACTTTGCTCAGAGATTTGAAAAATGGCGCCACCCTCCATCTTCGTCTTCAACCTCAAGCTCCATCAATTCAAATTTCTGAACTCTCTCAACTCTCAACCATTTGCAATGATGTAAACATGAAACTTGCTCTAAATTCACTCACGATTCTAAATATGTAACTAACATGAATTAATATTAACTACATCTAACTAATTTACCAGAAATCGTGAAGAACCCTAAAATTTCAAAATCAAATTAAATGACTATACTGCAAGATAAATGGATGATGATAGAGGGTTTTCAATCCTCTGATGATGCTGAACAAGATAGAATCGAGCTATTTCACAAAGAGTACTTAAATTAGAGAAGTGAGGTTCAGGAACTTACCTCTGAAAATGGAGGTCGTGAGGATGATTGAGAGCACTTGGGCTTGAATGAATGATCTCAATAGCTTCCCTGAGACTCAAGGATGCTAACTGAATGCTTGTTGGAGCTTGAATCCTCCTGAATTGCTCTATGGTCCTCCCTCGATTTCAGCTTCAAGTGAACATGGAGGGTGTTGATTCTTGAGTTACAGATGAGCTGCAGCCATCTGGTTAGCTTCACTATGACCTGAGGAACGTGCCTGGATGATTGGCTTGGCTCAGAACCTCCTGAATTACTCCATGGACCTCCAACTGCAAATGCTCCAAAGTGAGAGCAACAATGGTGTTCCTCCACTTACAGAAGTGATCCAGGTGCTTGGATCACCTCAAATGACCTCCCTTGAGATGTTAGAATGCTTACTTTCCAAAGATGAGCTCTGGTTTGAAGAAAACGATTCTTCTTGCCAAAGAACTTTGAAAAACAATAAGCATGAGAAGAGAAAGAGAAAGCAAGGAATTGAGTTGCTTTGGTGTGGTTTCTGAATGAGAATGAGGCCTCTATTTATAGGCAAATGTCTCAGTACTGATTGGGAGAGTGAGCTTGCTTAGTGAAGCAAGTTTGGTTTCTTAGCCATGAAGAAATTTCAAAGAATATCCAAGTGTGATCATTGCATTTTCGAGCCACCTCCCCTATCCATTGATTCTATCTGATCTTAGGGGACAATTCAGATGCAAAGTGAGCTCTAATTGGTTGGTGAGAAGATTCCTTGGGTGATTCATCAATTTGCCATAAATTCTCAAAAGTAATCATTACATAATCACATGTTCTTGTTTTAGGAATCTTCTTCAATTATCATGGCATGGTGAAAATGAATGCATGGTATTGTTTCAGACATGTTATGGGTCGTGTAGCATCCATTAGTGAAGCAAAAATGCACAAAATTGCAAAGTTTCAAATTGTACATGACCTATAATTTCACTTCATGAGGCCAACTTTGAACAAGCATAACTCCTAGCTCAAATTGAATTTGGAGAAGGTTGAACACAATTTGGAAAGCCCTAAACATCTACTTCAAATCATTAGTTTATGTCTTCTTCAGAATCATTTGGGAAATTTGTGAAAAATGAGCCCAAAGTTGGATGAAAACTAGGTTAAAACACTTAGAAAAATTTCTAAGTGTTTATGACCTAAACTTCAAAATTTCCAAAACTTCATAAATGGTTGATCTTTTTTTGACCAAAAACCTTAAAAGTCAATGATGATCCTTCACAGTTGACTTTTTCCTGACAAAGTGAATTATTTGGGCTTTTGTGTAGAAACAAGATCTTTTCCTCAAATGAATGATGTAAATGGATTATATTGAGGTAGTAGAGATTCTTGAATCATGTCTTGAGTTTTGGATTCATGCCCTGATTAAAAGTCAACTATCTTGGTGAATTAGGTCAAAACCCTAATTTGTCGACCATGTGAAAATAATGACTGTAGACTTTGAATTGAATTGTGATGTCCAGTAGATCTTGTAATATGAGTTATTTGAAGATGATTGATGTCTTTGAATGGTTCCCTGAGGCTTTTTAGGGTTTCCCAAAAGTGATCCCTGATTTTAGTCCTTGATAGGCTCAAAACCCTAGTCTGGTGACCTGAATAAACCTGTACTCATATGACTGGATGTCTAATCAATCATAGATGAGAAAAGTGAAGTCTTTGAGCCTCATGATTGTATTAGGGACTAATCCTTGTATTGATTGATCCTTTGCCTGAGCTTTCTTGTCTTTGAGCATCCTCGATTGGATACCAGATGGAGAAGTGACTGCTCTGGGAACTTGTCTTGACCTGATGAAAAATCCTGAAGATATGCCATCTCAGGGGGGTCAAAAATTAGGGTATGACAGATATGACATACTATAAAGGTAGACGAGACTATAATTAAACAAGAAAGAGGGATGTATGTGCGTATTTGGGTAGCTGTGAATCTCAACCTTTACTTGGGATGTTTAAGATAAGAGGAAACAACTATAAGATAGAATACGAAGGATTGCACCTTCTTTGTTTTGTGTGTTGTAGGTATGGTCATTACAAGGAAGTATGTATGATGAAAGAAAAGTGGAAAAATAAGGTTTATTAAAAATAAGGTTTATAAATCATAAATAATGTTCCTTGTGAATTAAAAATATTTTGTAAATTAAAAATAATTCTATAAGTACTATTAAAATACGATACGAAATTTTTTTGAATAATTAATATAAACAAATATTTAATATTATACTATTATTAATTTATATATTGTATAATATAAACTAATATTAATTCAAAATTATTTAATTCAAAAATAAATCAAAACAAGTTGATTGGCCTAGTGGTAGCCTTAAAATAATAATAAATAAA
The DNA here is from genome assembly GCF_029867415.1 of Vicia villosa. Classification (NCBI taxonomy): domain Eukaryota; kingdom Viridiplantae; phylum Streptophyta; class Magnoliopsida; order Fabales; family Fabaceae; genus Vicia; species Vicia villosa. The sequence goes on along the minus strand of NC_081181.1, from coordinate 61,551,620 downwards.
ATGACAACGTGGTATTTAAAATAATTTAAAATAATAATAAGAAAAACACATCAACATTTTTGGAATTAAAAAAAAAATTATCCAGTCAACGTGCCACACAGGTACTTGGAGTGTGTCATTGGCTGGCAAAGTCTAAAACGATAGAATCTCCATTTAGCACGGTTAGTTTTAAAAAAAAAAGTTACAGAGGATAAACCAAAAATCGCCTATATGACAGGGGAAAAATGATAATAACCCTAATTTCTATTATTTGAATACAATAGTATAATATTTATGTATAAATAGTTAAATTAGTAAAAATTATTAAAAAATTGAATAATGATATAGTATAAAATATAATTTTATCATAAGAAGAAAAAATAATTATTATTTCTTTGGTTACAACAACATATAATTATATATATCATAAAAAATATATATTTTTGTTTTAAGAAAAAAAATAACACGACTTTTTTGGTATATTTTTTAGTATGTATTTTATAATAATTATATTAGTTATAAAAAATGTATTTATAATTAATATTTTTTAAAAAATTAAAATACTATTTAAAATATCAATGCTATTTTGTTTTAGAAAAAAATTACTACCATTATAAATTTTTATTTTGGGAACCCAATTGGTGGCAAGTATAGGATAGGTCTTATTTTCTATTTTGATTTAAGATAATTAGTGATCTCTAATATTAAATGAGTGTTATATTTATTTAGAAATAATCCTGTAGTTTCCAATTTATTTTATTTATTACAATTTCAATAATAAATAAAATTTAACGATTGATATTAATAGTTCTCATTTCTAATATAAAATATCAGTTCTCATCAGATAATATATATATATATATATATATATATATATATATATATATATATATATATATATATATATATATAGAGAGAGAGAGATATATTCTTACTCTAGGAGTAAGTTATTAAAACACATCTTAACCATTAATTCTACTCAATCTAATGACTAAAAATAAAAAGAAATTAAATGTGGAGAGAGAAAATAATACTCATTACTTTTAACCATTAGATTGAGAAGAATTAATAGTCAAGATGTGGAGTACGTCTTCATAACTTTCTCTTGGAGTAAAAATATCCTTTATATATATATATATATATATATATATATATATATATATATATATATATATATATATATATATATATATATATTGCTACAACAGACCCACTCATTTGTATAAATATTTATTTTAGCAATTAACACCTTTTCATTTGGACCAAAAACCCTTTTTTTTTTAATTTTATTTTTAATTTTAAAAAGTAAAAACTAAAGGACACAAATGTAATTTATATTTTAAAATTAACATTATTAGTTTAATTTTTTTGACCATTTAGTTCTTTATTTCTATGCAATTTTCCCGTTCTCTTTCATTCATATTTCTTTTGAAATTCCAATTATAGTTTCAACTATTTTTTTAATCTAAATCCATTCTTTTTCCTGCTTGCTTTCTGTTGTTATACTTTATGAAGAAGTGCTAGTGGGATTGTAAAGAAACCCTTAAATAAAACACATCCAAACACCCTAGTCACAATACACAAAGACTAACAATATCTTTAAACCTCAATTCTACACCAACATCCAGAAGCTATACTGTAAAAATGTTTCATGAATTTTACACCATGATAGTAGCCACCTGTATTAGTAAGGCAATGGTAAATATCTACCCATTTGAAGAGACAATCAAGAAAAATTATTTTTCTTTCACTGCTATAATAGAACCTCCATAGATATATACCCACTTGAAGATTAGATGTGGTAAATAATTTTTTTGAAGAACATAAAAAATTTGATTTTGATTGAAAAGAGAGGAACTAAGAGAATGGTGGAAGAGAATAGTGGAGATATTAAATTGAAATTTTAATCAAAAGCAAATAATTTGATGTTAGACGATAAGGTGGGTCTAGAGGGGGGTGAATAGACCACCGTTTTCAAATTTTACAAAAAAATCGTGTTTAAGACTTTGTTGTCCCGGAAACAAATGAATCGTCTAGAACGATCAGGCTATTGGATGTCGGATATGCGTGAACAAAACCAGATGAAAAAATAATGAAATGATATTGTGCTCTTCGACTTAATAACCAATTTGTTAATCTACACACAATATATAATTAATCACAATAAACTGTTTAACAGAAACTTAGCAAAAGTTATGTTTGGAATTTTATCAAATACTTGGTGTGCACATTTTACCAAGTTTCAACTTTTGATCAAATACGAATTTTACCACAAACAATTACGAAAAGATAAAGCGAAAACAAGAAAGAACGCAGTATTTGTTTAGGCAGTTCCCTTTGTCGTCCCCGTGTAGGGTACGTCTGCCCCTAACTCCAAATGGAATTAGGATAATATGTATTGAATGCAAATTGTTTTAACAAGAGAAGGGTTTACCAATCACCAACTACAATTATGCAGTAAAATTGAACTTAAACACTTCTCTCCCCTTGATTCAGGTAGAACCAAGTAATCTTCGTTGATCTTGACAAATCATGACCCCGATTCTACCTTTATTATCCTCCGATTGTAGCTACCTTGTCGAGCGAATCAGAGATCCCTCAAATCCTTAAGCACAGCTGAATAACTTCGAAGCGAAGCAATCGCCAAAAAATCCCAAATCACTCTTGATCTTGGAAGAAAAAACCCTAAGATTTTGTTCAAGAAGAACCTACTAACACATCAACTCGAACAAGAACTGAATCTACCGTTAAACCTTATCATGCACGTTCTTCACCTTGATTGACAAAGATTATTATGTGTGATTATCAATCGATGAACGAAAGGTTGAAGATGATGAGTGCTTAGTGTATATTTTTACTATTCTTGTTCTTATGACACATCTACTTTGAATTCCTTTTATTCCAAGAGCAGCAACAGCAAAAGAAACAGCAAAAATTCTGAATTTCGTAGCGACAGGTCGACCTGAGAGATTGAGAGGCTCGACCTGAGTTTTTTGTAGGTCGACGTGAAGAACTCAAAAAGCCAAAAGTCCAAGTTTTTCACTGTGTGAGTCGACTCATAACCTGCGTAGGTTGACCTGTGAACTTTGAACCTTCAAATTTGCTGGCTTTGAATATATTGAAGCTTCCTACTTTGCATGGTTGACTTGAGACACATCCAAGCTTTAATAACAAGTTTTTACATCACTTAAAACACACCTTGCACTCACATACTCCCCCATTTTGATGATGGCAAAACTTGTTTCTTTAGAAGTCAAGGCTTTATCCTTCTTTCTTGATGCATACTCTTTTACAACCGTTAGTAGCCCGTATGGTGATTTTGATAGACTCTCCCCCTATCCTGGTGCAAACACTGTTGCTATTTGCTTCAACTTCTTGACTTCCATTTCTTTGATTCTCTCTCTCTCTCTCTCTCTCTCCCCATTTGACAACATCAAAAAGAAGATGTGGCAATCGAGAAATTAGAAAAGTATAATCCATTTTCTAATTATATCTCAGTTGAAGGATAGAAAAACACTTAGAAAGGGGGGTGGTTGAATAAGTGTGACTTTAAAAACTCTTAAGATAAAAACAATTGCACAATGATTTTTATCCTGGTTCGTTGTTAAGGAAACTACTCCAATCCACCCCCTTAGAGTGATTTACCTCACCTGAGGATTTAATCCACTAATCAACCTTGATTACAATGGTTTTCCACTTAGATACCTTCTAAGTCTTCTAGAGTATTCTGATCACACCTTGATCACTCTAGGAACCTTTTACAAATTAATGTAAACAAATTCTTACAAGAGTATTACAATGCTTCTTAATAAGCTATAATCACAATTGTGATATTTCTCTTAAGTTCTAAGCTTAAATCTCACTAAGATATTACAAAAGTAATGTGAGGTTGAAGATGAAGTTTGATAGCTTTTGATTCAGCAGCGTTTCAGCAAGATTGAAAGAGTTGTTCGTAATTTGGTAACCTTGCTTCTGATCAGAACTTCACTATTTATAGGCGTTTTGAGAAGAGGACCATTGGGAGCATTTGATGCGTTGCGTGATCCGTACAACATTGCAGTTAATGTTTCACTATTTTGTCAACTACCTCGAGCCTTGCTTTTCCTGCTTTAACTTATTTGCCTTTAATAGCTTCGAACGTTCCTTTTGTCAGTCAGCGTAGCCTGCCATCTTGTACTTGCTTCTGATCTGATCTTTGCAAATACAACGTTTGAATTAATCAGAGGCAAACAGCTTGGTGCAGAGCATCTTCTCGTCTTCTGACTTTGAAGTGCTTCTAGCGTGATACCATATGAACTTGAGTGCTTCTGCTTCTGAACTCAAGTTCTTCTAATGCTTCAATAGACCATGTTCTGATTCTGCTTGACCATCTTCTGATGTCTTGCGAGAGCATGTTCTGATGTTGCATACTTGAACCTTCTGAGTCAGTGCTTCTTGCGCTGAAAATGTGCATACTCATCATATATTTCCTGAAATGGAAAGTGCATAGGATTAGAGTACCACATTGTCTTATACAAAATTCATATACATTGTTATCATCAAAACTAAGAATATTGATCAGAACAATTCTTGTTCTAACAATCTCCCCCTTTTTGATGATGACAAAAACATATATAATTGACATGAACTTGCAATCAGAATATCAGATGACTAAAGACAATTACACAGTTATAGCATAAGCATATAAACATAGTGTGTGGATTTATAAATACTAGAAGAATTTATAAATAAAAGACTTCCCTGAGTATTTTCCATTTCAGTCGAGACGTTCACATTTGCCTAGAACTTCAGAACATTCAGAGCTTCTGCTTCTTGCTTCCATAGGACAGCTTCAGAGCTTTGTTTTCTCCGTGAATCATAGCATGCTTGATTGTATCAGAACATTCTTGAATGTACTAGAGTCTCATCAGAGCATTTTACATCCTGAAATGTTTCAGAACAAACTAGACGACAAAAGTCAGAGCATGAATGAATCAGAACATTCTTTTAAGAAAGATCATGTATCAGAGCAATGCTAGAAAAACTATCAGAGCAAACTTTGATAAGTTCTTAAAAAAAATATGTATCAGAACATATGAGGGATAAGAATGTGTTAGAGCATATTCTGCCACGAGAATATCAGAACATTGTTCCTTATTGCTTCTGATCTTGAAGCTTCACAACACTAAGCTTGCTTCAAATTCCAAGAACATGTTTCTTTATAGAATTGCTTTTCCTCATGTATTTGCTTCTCATGTTGAGCTTTTTCAGAATATCTTCAATCCTGCAAAAAATCTCAAAGACATAGAACTTGCAAATATTGTTAGTAATGTTGAGACTTAATCCCAACAACTGATATAGTAAACCAAATCAATTATCATATTTCTCCCCCTTTTTGTCATAACATCAAAAAGCATATAAAAGATTCAGATGAAAAACAAACAATATGAGAGAAGAAGATAATATTTCATTGATTCAACAAAATATCAGAAGATACAAAGATAGAAGCAAATGCAAGAAACAAATGCAAGAAACAAGAAAACAACTAAGACCAAAGGACTACGACTAGCCTAGCTTAGAAACTATTTTGGCCAGAAGGTTTTGAATCTCAGAAGTGATTGCAGACTGCGTCTTCATGAATGAGCGAAACTCATTGTGAGTATCTTCATGCTTATCCAAACGAGAAGCAAGATAAGCTTGATTCTTTTGAAGAGCCTTCATGGCGTTCACCAGAACAGAAGGTTCATCAGAAGAAGCTTCACAGCTATCATCCAAAGGAATAGCATGCTCAACAGCAGCATCAATCATGAGAACATCATCTTGATTTTCCTGAACAGGAAGTTTCTCAGCAGGAAGATTCTCAGCACTTTGCTTCTCAGCATCAGCTTCTGACATTGAAGCATCTTCAACATATTCTGCAGCAGGGATATCAGAATCTTCATTCTCAAGAGCTTGAAGAATCTCAGCCATATTCTTTGGAGGTGTAGGAGCAGCAACTTTTGAAGGATTTTCAACAGCTGGATATACCATATCTGGTGCTTTCTCTGAGGGATTCTCCCTTAGCCAGTTGAATAAGGACTGAAAGTCTCCAGTCAGAATGCTATAGTGAGGCTTCCACACAACCATAGCAAGTGAGTGCACTTGTTTAGGCACATCTTCTGCAAGCTCATCAACGAATTCTTTTTCTTCAAAACAATACCTACCCCTGAGATGACTGACCCAGAATTCTTCATAGGGCCTGAGAAATCCAAGATGACCTGGAGCTTCTACTTCACATGCTTTCTGAAGCTTCAGAAACTCAGAGTTCATCTTTCTTCTGAAGATCCTCCAGAGATTTCTCAAAGCAACATCATCCATCCGGGCATGATGTGCTGCCTTCAATGTCTCTAAACCTGTCTGCATCTTTAGTTTTAATAATTCAAAACATACACCAACAGAAAATTCCCGGGCGGGATTTGAGTTTGGTGATAGCAGAATTTGGGTTCAGAAAGAAGTAGGGTTTAGGTTCTCTATCAAGAGTGAGAGATGATTCTAATTCTTCTGACTCAGCGTCTAGCACAACAAGCTCAGGTTCAGGACGGGGTTTAGGAGTGAAGTTGCAATCACGAAACAATTGTGCTTAAGAACTAGTACTTTTAGATTCTGATTCGGGTGAAATGTTGGTAACTGGGTTAGCAATGGGGGAATAGTTTCTATGAGGAGGAGGTTGAGAAATGGAGATATTTGTTTGAGGGGGAAAGAGTGTTTGAAGGGGTTGAATATCTAGAACAAGTGTATCAATGGGTTGGTCAGAAACAACATTGGTTATGGGTGAAGAAAGAGGGGTGAGAACTTTGGTAAGAGAGGGTGATATGGTGGAGGCTATTTCTGGTTGAATATCTGGTTGAGAGGGTTGAGGAACTTCTGTTGGTACAGATTCTGAATTTAAAACAGAAATAGAGTCAGGTTCACAAACATGAGTACCTGAAGTGCTCTTCTTCTGAGGCCTCTCAGAATCATCTTCCATAGCCTTTCGCTTCTTCTTCTCATAAACAGCCTTCACCTTTTCTAGATCAATTTTCCTCTTTCTGACAGCTTCCTTCTCTTCTTCTTCCTTATTCACTTCTTCTTGATTCACTTCTTCTTCTGATCTCTTTTCAATTACAAGAACTTTCTTTTTCTTCTTCTTATTTTTCTTCTTCTTCTTCTTCTTCTTCTTCTTCTCTACGTCCTTCTCATCATATTTCTCAACAACTTCTTTCTTTTCTTTCTTGGACTTCTTCTTTTTCTTCTTTTTCTCAGCTTCTTCTTGTTCTTCTTCTTCATTTTCAACAATAACCACTTTATCAGCTTCAGCAGTAGCTTCTTCTTGATTTCTCTTCTCTTTAGTGACAGAAGGAAGATCTCGCTTGCGCTTTGTTCCTCTTTCCTGAAGATGAGCAGCTTCTGGGATAACTTCTAGAACAACTTCTGATACTCCAGCCGTGGAAATAGAAGGCCTCTGACGACTTACTCCAGTAGGAGCATCAATAGCACTACCCTTCTTGAGAACATTAAGATAATTAACCTCAACTTCTGATAGTTCTTTTCTGAAGAACATTTCAAACTCAGCTAGAACAGGGCCTCTTCTGTTTCTAACTCCTAGAATAGGTTGAGGAGCATGTTCAACAGCTCGAATAAGATTCATCTGTCTCAAAGTGTTAGCATTCAAGATGCTTCCAGTGACAGTGACAAGATCCTTGATGACACCATCAGATTCCAGTTTTTTCAACCATCTTGGTTTGAACCAGAAGATTGGTAATGATTCTTCCAAAAGGAATAACATTGCCTTTCTTAGTTCTGTTCTCATCTCTAGTATCTCTTACAACATTCCACATATGATTGAAAATGATGTAAGGAGCATCAACCTTCTTCTGAGTACCAATACAATACATGATGTATTGTTGGTCTTTGTTTATGAAGTATGGTGAACCGGTTGATTTTCTGTGGTAGAAATATCCTAGAAGAATCTTTGTCCATACTTTGTAAATGTCCTTCAAATCCTTGACATTCTTGGTTTTCGTCACATCTGGGTATAGTTTAGCAAGAACTTCTACCCAGTTTGCACGCATGCTTGTCCAAATAGAGTGAACACGTGTTCAACTTTTGGAAAAGTTGGTGACACCTGTTTTGCTTTAAAAGAGATACTGAATTAACTTAGATAATGAAACGTTAGTAATAACAGAATCAAAACTTCTAATTGATCAACATCAAAACTTCTAATCTTTTCATTCTGATCATAAGTCCGTACTGATTTTCTTCAGAAAAGATCTTGTTCTGATAGGATCATCCTTCTTTCCAAGAATGACATCGTCTGAGTGAGCAGAGTTGAGTCTAGAAGATCTTCTGACAGTTGGCTCTTCAGAAATTCTGAGATTCTCTAAAGACGCAGCAACTTGATCTTCTGATCCTTTTCTTCTGGGTTCTTCAGCTTCTGATACTTTACTTCTTGGTTCTTCAGCTTCTGAAATTGAGATATCTTTATCTGCAAAATTCTCAAACTGCTTTGGCTTTTCAAGACCAAGCTTATCATCAAATCTAATATTGATTGATTCTTCAACAATCAATGTTTCAGTATTGTATACTTTGTAGCCTTTAGAGCGTTCAGAATATCCAAGAAGGAAACATTTCTGTGCCTTAGAATCAAACTTACTCAGACGATCTTTAGTATTCAGAATAAAACAAACACATCCAAAAGGATGAAAATGTGAAATGTTGGGCTTTCTGTTCTTCCACAATTCATAAGGAGTCTTATTAAGAATAGGTCTTATAGAGATTCTATTCTGAATATAACATGCAGTGTTTATTGCTTCTGCCCAGAAATGCTTAGCCATATTGGTTTCATTGATCATGGTTCTGGCCATTTCTTGTAGAGTCCTATTCTTACGCTCTACAACTCCATTTTGCTGTGGAGTTCTAGGGCAAGAGAAATCATGTGCAATACCATTTTCTTTGAAGTAAACCTCAAAGAATCTGTTCCCAAATTCGCCACCATGATCACTTCTAACCTTTATGATTTTACACTCTTTCTCAGATTGGATTTGAGTGCAGAATTCAAAGAACACTGAATGAGACTCATCCTTGTGTTTCAAGAACTTTACCCATGTCCAGCGACTATAATCATTTACGATGACTAATCCATATTTCTTCCCTCTGACACATGCTGTTTGGTCTGGGCCAAACAGATCAATGTGCAGAAGTTCTAGCGGCCTAGAGGAAGAAACAACATTCTTAGACTCGAATGCAGGTTTGGAAAACTTCTTTTTCTGACATGCTTCGCAAAGGGCATCTGATTTGTATTTCAGATTAGGGAGACCTCTGACCAGATTTAGTTTGTTAATCTGAGAAATCTTTCTCAAACTAGCATGGCCTATTCTTCTATGCTAGACCCATTGCTCTTTGCTAACAGACATAAGACAAGTTACCTTCTGATTCTTAAGATCCTGAAGATCAATCTTGTAAATGTTGTTCTTTCTCTTTCCTGTAAATAGGATTGAGCCATCCTTCTGACTTACAGCCTTACAAGACTTTTGATCAAAGATTATATCATAACCATTGTCACTTAATGGACTTATGGATAATAAGTTATGAGCTAATCCATCTACCATAAGAACATTAGTTATAGAAGGAGAGTTACCAGTACTTATGGTTCCTGAGCCAATTATCTTGCCCTTCTGATCTCCTCCAAACTTAACTTCTCCAGCAGATTTTAGCACCAGGTCTTGGAACATAGACCTTCTTCCCGTCATGTGTCGAGAGCACCCAGAGTTCAGGTACCATGACATGCTTTCCTTTGTTTTCTTTGCAGCCAAGGATATCTGCAACGAGAATAATCTTTTCCTTAGGTACCCACATTTTCTTGGGTCCTTTCTTGTTAGTTCTCCTCAAGTTCTGATTGAACTTGGGTTTAGCATTATAATTAACAGGAGGTACATCATGATATTCCTTAGGTTGAGCAACATGATATTTTCTAGGTTGTGTCACATGCTTCTAAGTGTGTGTAATGTGAAAGCTTTTAGCATGTGATGTGAGCCTAATATCATGTGAGTGGCCATACATGAACTGATCATACAATGGCTTGTATGTGATTTTCATATCATCTACAGGTTCAAGTTTGTATGGGGTATCACCCTCATAGCCTATGCCAACTCTCTTGTTTCCACTAACAGCATATATCATATAGGCAAGTTGACTTCTTCCAATGCCTCTAGATAAGAACTTCCTAAAGCTCAAGTCATATTATTTAAGAATATGGTTCAGACTAGGAATAGATTTTTCTAAGTCAGAAGGAGATCCAACATTTTTGGATAATTTTAAAACTTTTTCCTTCAGTTCAGAATTTTCTACTTCCAGCTTCTTAGTTTCAGATTCAAATAGCTTTTTCAGCTTTTTGTATTTGATACTAAGATGAGCCTTGAGTTCCAGAAGTTCTGTTAAACTGGAAACTAACTCTTCTCTAGATAGTTCAGAAAATACCTCTTCAGAATCCGATTCTGATGTAGATTCTGATTGTGGTGTCGTTTTCTTTACCTCCCCGTTTCACTTGGGAGGACGGCACGCTAAACCCTTCACGCGAAATTTGGAAGGAGAATGCGCCCGTGGTGGGATGAATTTTATTTCAGTTCTTCCTACGATATCACACGAACTTTCTTATTTGTCCTACGAGTAGGAAAGGGGAAAAAAGATCTCAACTAAACCCTAGGAGTTTGCTAAGTGTGGGGATTTCACCTAGACTAGAAATTCTGGAGTCCGGGGGGTCGGTTATACATAGGGAAGTGTTTAAACACCCTACATATCTGTAGTACTCTACAGGAACCTTCTCTGTGTCATTTGTGATTGTGTTTGCTGCTAATGATTGGGAAAGTTTCTCCTTTGTGTTAGGAGAAGGAATTGATTTGATTAAAGGAAGACAGACAGATAGACAGACTGACTATTTTTGGTATTTTATTAGCTCGCTGAGATTCCTTGTGAACCTCATGCCTACATATCCCTAGTGGAAGTCAGAGCTTAATGTAGTTCGGGGAACTAACTAGGGAAATTAATTGTTTTTGGTGCCTTGCTTGAAGCTCAAGGTTGAAGCTTGGAATTAAATCTCTGTTTACAGTAAAGAGACATGAAATCATCTCTACAGAGAGGTATTTGTACTATTCTACCACAAACATTTTGAAAGAGTGACAGAATAACTGGATTCATTTCATTCAAGAGGGGAGTCTACTTGGTTGATCAAGTATGACAGCCATCGTGCCTCTAAAAATGAAAGAAAGATGCTCATCCAAATTAGGGAAAGTGTACAAGTCTGGGGATGTGCCAGAACATGTCTTTCAGAGTCCTAAATGGGAGACTTTGATTGAAATTGAAATTGAAATGTTTGTTTGTTTGAATGTGGTAGAGTAGTAAAAATATCTCTCTATAGAGATAAGCTATGTCTATCTACTGTATAAAAGATTTGACTTTAGCTGGCTTGTATGAGGCCCAAGCTTGAGGCTTTTTGATTGATTAATTAATATTATTGACTCTGGGAGATGACTCCGCTGGGGATTAATTACAGGGTATTTTTGTGTTCTGTACAAAGCCCAGAATTGAGGCTGACTCTACTTAGGGAGACTCTATTTATGTGCCTTGTACAAAGCCCAAGGTTGTGGCTAACTGTTGCTAGGGAAAACATTATTTTCTGCCTTGTACAAAGCCCAAGGTTGTGGCGGACTCTTAAATGAATTAAGTATGGATGACTATATGGGGAAAGATCCTAGGTGTTAGGAATCTTTGACACATGAAAGTATGGTTTGTCTGCCTTGTACAAAGCCCAAGGTTGTGGCTACTGAATGATGAAGAACTCACTGGGGAGACTCTATTATCTGCCTTGTACAATGCTCAAGGTTGAGGCTGACTCTTAACAGGGGAGTTTTATTGTTTGGGTGCCTTGTATGAAGCCCAAGGTTGAGGCTAACTGTTTTTGTTGGTTTTGACTCTACTGAGGAGGTTTTATTTATTGAAAGACTGTTTTTCTTTGGAAGCTAACCCTTTCCAGGGATTTTGACTCAGCTGGAGAATTTGTCTGTTAAAAGACTGGCTTTATCATGTTTTTGGAGGCTGACCCTTTCCAGGGGTTTTGACTCTTTTGGGGAAATTATCTCCTAAGAGAAATGAATCTTTATTTTTTGACATTTAATAATTGACTTTGGAGGCTAACCCTTTCCAGGGGTTTATATTAAAAATGAAAGACTGTGTGGAAGCTAACCCTTTCCAGGGATTTTGTTTGAAATGATGAATTGATTTTGGAGGCTAACCCTTTCCAGGGGTTTTACATTTTTTAGACAGATGTTGGAGGCTAACCCTTTCCAGGGGTTTTGACATTTTTTAGACAGATGTTGGAGGCTAACCCTTTCCAGGGGTTTTTATTGAAATGATGGATGGCAGAAAGATTATCTAATGGAGACTTCTTGTTTAAAGCCCAAGATGAAGGCTGACTCAATGCTGAGGATGACTCAAAGCATGGATCCTAGACTCTGCTAAGGAAGATTGATGAAGATAAGGGTGACAGAGACTGTCCATGTCTCTCATTCCAAAAATGTACTCAATGTAGAATTGAGACAAACTTAGCTTGTTTAAAGTCTGGTTTAAATTGGAAGAAACTCACCAGGGTAGGCTAAAAGGTGACTAAAGACTTGTTCCTATGTTTATAAGAAACCTGATGGGTCCTTGTATACAAGCTCAAGAGGAAGCTGGAAATGCTTTTAAGAAGCCTGTGGGTCCTTGTACAAAGCCCAAGAGGAGGCTAATCGAGGGTCCTTGTTATAGCACAAGAGAAAGCTATGTGGTTTTGAACTTATTTTGGCTCTAAGCAAATGGGTAAGAGGTTTCACCGGGAATAATTCCTCTTTGGGTGGATGTGTCCTATTATTTGGATTCTAAGGTTTTTGCCAAGATGTTTCACCGGGAATAATTCATCTTGGGGGTTTGAACTACAGATCTCTAATTAGGAAAGAGCCTTCACCGGGAAGACATTCTCAATCCTAGGCCATATTCCTATAATATATATATATAGTTTAACTGTCCTAAGGTTTATACTCAAACGTAGTTCTAAACTAATATATATATATGCACAGTTTATATTTGACAGTAATTTAAATAAAGACTGTAAATTGAAAGCTTGTAAAGCCTAACCTGGATGGAGTGGAGGCCATTGAAGAAGTATGTACAGAGCCTCAACAGTAGTTGGTGGATAACAGTTGAATATATATATGATAAACAGTTAAGGGTTTTTGAAAACAGAAGAAGTGAAGATGGACAAAGGTCACATAGGTATCTGAAGAGTTTCACCGGGAATAATGCCCTTCAAATACCAGAAGAATGTTTTGAAAACAGAAAGAAGATTTTGAAAATACAGTTTTGAAAACAAGCTAAGAAGAGAAGGTTTTTGGGACTTACACTCTATTAGAGGCCCAGTACTTTACAGTACTGGTGCAAAAGCAATTTGAAAATGATTTTGAATGATACAAGGTTTTGTTGTTTGAAAACCTTAATCATTTGATTTATTCGGAGATTGAAAATAGTTTTGAGAATTGACAAAAGTCAACTTAATTAAAGTAAAAATAAAGATTTTTATCTTAATTAAGACCTAAACAATTAGGGTTTTATCATAAACTTTATTTACAAAATGATTTAGGTTAAAACAAAGTGAAAATATGTATTAAAGTATTTAAGAAAACACCTAAAACATACTATTTTAAACCTAATAAAAATACATGAAATAAATAATATTTTTATGATTTTTTTGATTATTCACAAAATAGATGTATTAAATGACAAGTGTGTGAAAAATGAAGTGAAAATAAATTAGTTTGATAGGTTAATTAATTGTGTGAAGTTGTGAAGAAAATAAGTGTGAAAAGTGGTAAAAAAAATAGGAATGTCTCCACCAAGGCTTGAACTCACGCCTTTATAGTCACCACACCAAAACAAAGCCAACTGAGCTACACGCTCAGTGTGACTAAAGAAGGATCCCAGTTGTTTATATGTGAAACACGCGCGTTAAAATGGAAAATAAAAACAAAAGGTCTGAGGGGGGATCGAACCCCAGACCTTGGGCATGAGGAGACTAAGAGCGCATGTGTGGCCACTAGGGCAAGTTATTCATTCGTTAAGGAAACGCCTATCATTAAAAATAAAACAAACTTTGCTCAGAGATTTGAAAAATGGCGCCACCCTCCATCTTCGTCTTCAACCTCAAGCTCCATCAATTCAAATTTCTGAACTCTCTCAACTCTCAACCATTTGCAATGATGTAAACATGAAACTTGCTCTAAATTCACTCACGATTCTAAATATGTAACTAACATGAATTAATATTAACTACATCTAACTAATTTACCAGAAATCGTGAAGAACCCTAAAATTTCAAAATCAAATTAAATGACTATACTGAAAGATAAATGGATGATGATAGAGGGTTTTCAATCCTCTGATGATGCTGAACAAGATAGAATCGAGCTATTTCACAAAGAGTACTTAAATTAGAGAAGTGAGGTTCAGAAACTTACCTCTGAAAGTGGAGGTCGTGAGGATGATAGAGACCACCTGGGCTTGAATGAATGATCTCAATAGCTTCCCTGAGACTCAATGATGCTAACTGGATGCTTATTGTAGCCTGAATCCTTCTGAATTGTTCTATGGACCTCCCTCGATTTCAGCTTCAAGTGAACATGGAGGTTGTTGAATTTGGAGTTACAGATGAGCTGCAGCCATCTGGTTAGCTTCACTATGACCTGAGGAGTGTGCCTGGATGATTGGCTTGGCTTGAAACCTCCTGAATTGTTCTGTGGTCCTCCAACTGCAAGTGCTCCAAATGAGAGGTGGAGATGATGATTCTCCACGACCAGCAGTGTTCCAGAGGTTTGGATCACCTCCAAATGCCTCCCTCAATGTGTTTGAATACTTATTTTCAAAGAGAGAGCTTTGGTTTGAAGAATCCGAGTCTTCTTGCCAAAGGACCTTTGAAAAAACTAAGTATGAAGAAAGAAGAGAGAAAGCAAGAATTCTGTTGCTTTGGTGTGTTTTTTGAATGAGAATGAGGCCTCTATTTATAGGCAATTGGTTCAGAGCAATTGATCATAGTAAGCTTGCTTAGTGTAGTGAGTTTGGTTTCTTAGCCATGAAGGAATTCAAAGAATATTCCAAGTGCAATGATGAGCTCTTTGATACCACTCCCTAGCCCTCGGTTTTGCTTGATCTTAGGGGACCAAATGGCTGCAGAAATGAGCTCCAATTGGTTGGGAGAAGATTCCTTTGATGAATCACCAATTTGTCATAAATTCAAAAATGCAATCATTACATAATCACATGCCTTTGTTTTTGGGAATCTTCTCTAATCCTTATGCAATGATGGAAATTGATGTATGGTATGGTTTCAGATGCATTAGAGGTCGTGTAGCATCACTTAGTGAAGCAAAATGCACAAAATTGCAAAGTTCCAATTTGCACATGACCTATAATTTTACTTCATGAGGCCAACTTTGAACAAGCATAACTCCTAGCTCAAATTGAATTTGGAGAAGGTTGAACACAATTTGGAAAGCCCTAAACATCTACTTTAAATCATTAGTTTATGTCTTCTTCAGAATCATTTGGGAAATTTGTGAAAAATGAGCCCAAAGTTGGATGAAAACTAGGTTAAAACACTTAGAAAAATTTCTAAGTGTTTATGACCTAAACTTCAAAATTTCCAAAACTTCATAAATGATTGATCTTTTGAAAAAAGTTCCTTTGTAAGATGTTGTTTTATTTTGCAAGATCTACAACTTTCATGTTGGAAGTTTTTTGAGTTGTGTAGGTGAAATTTTGAGTTCTCACCATGCCCTCAAAAACCCTAATTCCCGACTTTTTGCTCCTTGATGAATTTCTTTGAATTTCTTTGGTCAAATGACTTTGACATCCATATATTGATGATATTGATCTTTGAAAGTCATTTTTTGACCAAAAACCTTAAAAGTCAATGATGATCCTTCATAGTTGACTTTTCCCTAACAAAGTGAATTTTTGGGCTTTTGTGTAGAAACAAGATCTTCTCCTCAAAGGATTGATGTAAATGGATTATATTGAGGTAGTAGAGATTCTTGAATCATGTCTTGAGTTTTGGATCCATGCCCTGATTAAAAGTCAACTATCTTGGTGAATTAGGTCAAAACCCTAATTTGTCGACCATGTGAAAATAATGACTGTAGACTTTGAATTGAGGTGTAATGTCCAGTGGATCTTGTAATATGAGATATATGAAGGTGATTGATGTCTTTGAATGATCCCCTGAGGTTTTTTAGGGCTTCCCAAATGTGATCCCTGATTTTAGTCCTTGATAGGCTCCAAACCCTAGTCTGTTGATCTGAGTAATCCTGTACTTAGATAACTGGGTGTCTTAATCAATCATAGGTGTAATAATGAGGCTTTTGAGTCTCATGATTGTATTAGAGACTAATCCCTCTATTGATTGATCCTTTGCCTGAATTTTCTGGTCTTTGAACACCCTCGATTGAATGCCAGACTGCCCTGGGTACTTACTTTGACTTGATGAAAATCCTGAAGATATGTCATCTCAGGGGGGTCAAAAATTAGGGTATGACACTGATCCATCATCAACTGTGGCCATCAGCGTAATGTTTGCCTGCTCGCCTTCAGATTCTGATTCTGATTCTGATGAATCTGAATCATCCCAAGTTGCCATAAGACGTTTCTTCTTATGAAACTTCTTCTTGGGCTTCTCCTTCTGAAGCTTTGGACACTCACTCTTATAATGTCCTGGCTCATTGCATTCAAAACATGTGACCTTCTTCTTGTCATATCTTCTGCTTCCAGAGGATTCTCCTTTTTCAAGCTTCTTAGAACTTTTGAAGTTCTTGAACTTCCTATGCTTGCTCTTCCAAAGTTGGTTTACCCTTTTCAATGCAGTCACCATAGGACCCCATCTTCTTGGCAAGCTTCTGATGATCTTCTTGACGCGACCAGCCTTTGTGTATCCATTGTCAAGAACTCTTAATCCAGCAGTTAGAGTTTGAAATCTTGAGAACATTGTTTCAATGTTTTCATCATCCTCCATCTTGAAGGCTTCATATTTCTGGATTAAGGCAAGAGCTTTAGTCTCCTTGACTTGGTCATTTCCTTCATGAGTCATTTTTCAATGATTCATATATGTCATGGGTAGTTTCCCTGTTAGATATCTTCTCATATTCAGCGTGAGAGATAGCATTCAGCAAAACAGTCCTTGACTTGTGATGATTTTTGAATTGCTTCTTTTGATCATCACTCATTTGTTGTCTTGTCAGCATTACTCCACTAGCTTTCACTGGATGTTTGTAACCATCCACCAGAAGATCCCATAAGTCACCATCTAATCCAAGAAAGTAACTTTCGAGTTTATCTTTCCAATATTCAAAGTTTTCACCATCGAATACTGGTGGTCTAGTGTAGCCATTGTTACCATTTCCATTATATTGTTCAGCAGAGCTAGATGTAGATGTAGGTGGTGGAGTTTCAACCATCTTAACTTAGTATTTTTCTCTTCCTGAATCTTTTCTAAACACGGTTAAGTGCTTGCACCTTAGAACCGGCGCTCTGATGCCAATTGAAGGATAGAAAAACACCTAGAAAGGGGTGGGGGTTTGAATAAGTGTGACTTTAAAAAATCTTAAGATAAAAACAATTGCACAATGATTTTTATCCTGGTTCGTTGTTAACGAAACTACTCCAGTCCACCCCCTTAGAGTGATTTACCTCACCTGAGGATTTAATCCCCTAATCAACCTTGATTACAATGGTTTTCCACTTAGATACCTTCTAAGTCTTCTAGAGTATTTTGATCACACCTTGATCACTCTAGGAACCTTTTACAAATTAATGTAAACAAATTCTTACAAGAGTATTACAATGCTTCTTAATAAGCTATAATCACAACTGTGATATTTCTCTTAAGTTCTAAGCTTAAATCTCACTAAGATATTACAAAAGTAATGTGAGGTTGAAGATGAAGTTTGATAGCTTTTGATTCAGCAGCGTTTCAGCAAGATTGAAAGAATTGTTCATAATTTGGTAACCTTGCTTCTGATCTGAACTTCACTATTTATAGGCGTTTTGAGAAGATGACCGTTGGGAGCATTTAATGCGTTGCATGATCCGTACAACATTGCAGTTAATGTTTCACTCTTTTGTCAACTACCTCGAGCCTTGCTTTTCCTGCTTTAACTGACTTTGCCTTTAATAGCTTCTAACGTTCCTTTTGTCAGTCAGCGTAGCCTGCCATCTTGTACTTGCTTCTGATCTGATCTTTGTAGATACAACGTTTGAATTAATCAGAGTCAAACAGCTTGGTGCAGAGCATCTTCTCGTCTTCTGACTCTGAAGTGCTTCTAGCGTGATACCATAAGAACTTCAGTGCTTCTGCTTCTGAACTCAAGTTCTTCTGATGCTTCCATAGACCATGTTCTGATTCTGCTTGACCATCTTCTGATGTCTTGCGAGAGCATGTTCTGATGTTGCATACTATAACCTTCCGAGTCAGTGCTTCTTGCGCTGAAAATGTGCAAACTCATCATATATTTCCTGAAATGGAAAGTGCATAGGATTAGAGTACCATATTGTCTTATACAAAATTCATATACATTGTTATCATCAAAACTAAGAATATTGATCAGAACAATTCTTGTTCTAACAATCTCCCCCTTTTTGATGATGACAAAAACATATATAATTGATATGAATTTGCAATCAGAATATCAGCTGACTAAAGACAATTACACAGTTATAGCATAAGCATATAAACATAGTGTGTGAATATGTCTCCCCCTGAGATTAAGAATCTCCCCCTGAAATAAATACTAGAAGAATTTTTAAATAAAAGACTTCCCTGAGTATTTTCTATTTCAGTCGAGACGTTCACATTTTCCTAGAACTTCAGAACATTCAGAACATTCATAGCTTATACAAAATTCATATACATTGTTATCATCAAAACTAAGAATATTGATTAGAACAATTCTTGTTCTAACATCAGTACCAGTATTGCATTCAATAATCATTGTCTAACTATCAATCACATAAACAGATGTTAGTGAATGAGATAAAGGGAAATAACATAAATAACACATCCAAGTTTGTGAGCATAAAACTCACTCACACTTACAACAAACACATAGTATGCAATAATAGAGTATGAATGCATAAAACAAAACGCAACAAAATAGGATAAGGTTCACACATTATGTAAAAAAAATAACAAAAGACGCAACATTAATTAAGAGAATAGAATGAATCACACATATTTATCATGGAGTCACATAGAGAAGTAGAGTTTTACCATATTGAGACATAAAGCGAGAGATGTTTTAAGTTGAAATGATAATACCTTTGAAGTATGGAAGGGAACATTTTCACTCACATAGCTCTATTTCACTTACGTTAACAACTTGATGAGAGCATAGGTAAAATTAAATAAAGCCAATGCAACAATCATTGTTTCATTCTATTCGATATGTCGAGAACACCAAGATCCCTACGAATATGTATGAACGGCTCAGTTGTTAATGGTTTCGTAAAAATGTCGGCAAGTTGATTTTTACTTTCAACATGCTCGAATACAACGTCGCCTTTCTCTATATGATCTCTAAGGAAAAGATGTCTAATCTCTATATGTTTAGTGCGTGAGTGTAAAATTGGATTCTTTGATAGATTGATAGCACTAGTGTTGTCACAAAAGATTGGAATATGATCAAGTTTCACATTGAAGTCGAGTAATTGTTGTGTGAGCCACAATATTTGGGCACAACAATTTTCGGCAGCCACATATTCCGCTTTGGCGGATGACAACGCAACAGACACTTGTTTCTTGCTGTGCCAACTCACTAAAGAATTTAAAAAGAAGTGACATGTGCCACTAGTGCTCTTCCTATCCAACTTGCAACATGAAAAGTCAGAGTCGGAGTAACCTATCATGGAACAATTACTACCCTTGGAGAACCATAAACCATACTTAATGGTACCACAAAGATACCTAAGTATGCACTTAACGGCTTACAAGTGGGACTCCTTAGGACATGATTGGTATCTTGCACACATACAAACACTAAACATAATATCAAGATGAGAAGCGGTAAGGTAAAGAAGGGACCCGATCATACCTCTATACCTTTTTACATCAACCGGCTCACCATGTTCATCCCGATCAAGATTTACCGCAGTAGGAATTGGGGTATCAATGATCTTTGATTTTGCCATGTCAAATCGCTTGATTATCTCTTGACAATACTTGGTTTGGCTCACAAAGGTACCTTCCTTTAGTTGCTTTATTTGAAGACCAAGGAGGTAGTTTAGTTCACCCATCATGCTCATCTCAAATTCTCCCTGCATAAGCTTAGAAAACTCCTTGACTAGGTTCATGTTAGTAGATCCAAAGATAATATCATCTATATAAACTTGAACCAAAATAGAATGTTTTCCATGCCTCTTAATAAAGAGAGTTGTGTCTACCCTACCTCTCGAAAAAACCTTGATTGATCAAAAAATTGCTAAGCCGCTCGTACCAAGCTCTAGGAGCTTGTTTAAGACCATACAAAGCGCGCTTTGGCTTGTACACATGATCAATGTAATCAACACTTTCAAAATCGGGAGGTTGAGATACATATATTTCTTCATTAATGTGACGATTTAGAAACACACTCTTTACATCCATTTGAAATAGTTTAAAATCTTGTGAGCATGCATAAGCTATCAATAGGCGTATAGCCTTGAGTCGGGCGACCGAAGCATAGGTCTCCTTATAGTCTATCCCTTCCTCTTGACTATACCCTTGAGCAGCATGATGAGCCTTTTTACGAGTAATTATTCCATTTTCGTCTAGTTTGTTCCTAAACACCCATTTCTCTTAAATTGGTTTAGCTCTTCTTGCATGGCTAAATACCAATGTTCATTGACTAAAGCATCTTTGAAGTTTTTAGGCTCAATCTGAGAGACGAACGAATAATGAAAATAAAAGTTACTTATCTTCGACCATGTTTTTACCCCTTTTGATATGTCTCCTAGAATATTCTTCATAGGATGGTCCTTTGAAGATTTCCATTCAATAGGTAGATCACTTTTATTACTTGAAAATGTGAAATGTTTGGCTTTCTTCCTTTTAAGAGTTCAGATGGTATTTTGTTTTAAATAGGAGGTATTAGGATCCTATTTAAAACATAGCACGCCGTATTTATGGCATCGGCCCAAAAATATTTTGGAAGCCCATGTTCATTAATCATAGTTCTTCCAAGTTCTTCTAAAACACGGTTTTTACGTTCCACCACTCCATTTTGTTGTGGAGTCCGTGGTGCGGAGAAGTTTTGATTAATGCCATGATTTCCACTAAACTCTTCAAAAAGATGATTTTCAAACTCATCCCCATGATCACTTCGGATGGAGACAATGCTAGTGTTCAATTTATTTTGAAGCATTTTGGCAAATTTTTCAAATGCGGAGAAAGTGTCACTTTTGCTTGCTAAGAAGATCCTCCAACGATACCTATATAAATCATCTACTATGACAAACCCATAACGGTTCCCACCTAGACTTTTTATTCTAAATGGTCCAAAAAGGTCCGTATGAAGAACTTCAAGGGGTCTCATTGTTATTAGAGGGCTTTCTCTTCTTCTTATCCTTCTCAGCAGTCTCCTTCTTACTCTTCTCATTTGCAACTGAAGTAACCTGAACTCCTTCAGCAACAACTTCTTCTTGAACAGCTTTCTCAACAGTAGCAGCAGCTACACTTTGGACTACCTTCTCTTGGTTATCAGAAGGATGATCAAATTTTCTTTTTGTTCTTCTTTCCTTCTTGACAACCGCTTCAGGGGCAGCTTCTGAAACATCTTCTAAAGCAGCAGGCTTGGAGGTGGAAGCTTTCTTGCGACCTCCTTTAGCAGGAGCACCTTTTACTTTTACTTTTTCTTCTTTTTCTTCCCTGAGAGAATTCAGATATCTAGTTCTGACTTCTGGCATCTCACTTCTGAAGAAAGGTTCAAAGTCAGCAAGAATAAGATCTCTTCTGCTTCTTGCTTCAGGAAGAGGTTGAGGGGTTTTGATGATAGCATCAATAATACTCATCTTTCTCAAGGTGAGAGCATTCAAGCAACTTCCAGTATTAACAACCAGATCTTTGATGGTACCTTCAACTTCCAAGTTCTCAACAATCTTGGAATGAACCAGAAGGTTTCTAATGATTCTTCCAAAAGGAATAATAGTACACTTCTTTATTCTGAAGGCATTTCTGGAATCCCTCACAGCATTCCACATGTGGTTGAAGATTATGTAGATAACATCAACCTTCTTCTTAGTGGCAATGCAATACAGAATGTATTTCTGCTCATTGTTGACAAAATCTGCAGCATGTGTTCCTTTCCTGTGATAGAAACACCCCAGAAGAATCTTGGTCCAGATTTTGGAGAGGTCCCTCATGTCCTTGACACGCTTTGTCTCCTTTACGTCTGTATAAAGAGTAGTCAAAACCTCTTCCCAATCAGCCCTTTGATCAATTTCATGAGCACCCTCAGGGTTTCTTAGATCAAACATCATTCTCAGGATGTTTTCAGTAACAACCACAAACTTCCCATGGACAAAGGACAGAATAGATTTAGGGGCAACAACAGCATGCACCCAAAATTCCTTTACTAGATCTGGGTAAACCGGTCCATAGAACTCAGCAAATAAAGAGGTCCATCCCTGAAAGATGATATCTTCTTTAAGATGATATCCATGTTCTTCAAGATTGTCAAAGTCTACCATAAGTTCACAGATAACTTCTAACTCCTTTTTGGGAATAGAGCAGGAGATAACTGGAACAAGTTCCTGATCTACTTCTTGAAGATGGAGAGGAGCAGATTAACCGATGTTGAGAGATGATGAGGCAGCCATTGAAACAGTACTGAGATTGCAAGAACAAATTATGGGTTTGCGCTTAGGGTTAGAGAAAAGGGCAAAGAGGTTACAAAAATGCATGCACAAGGAGAGAGAGAGAATGGGAGCGAAAAAGATAAACGTTATGATTTGAAATGTATTTATAGAGACGGATTTGAAAAAGAATGCAATAAAATTATGAGAATGAACAGTTACAGAATCAAATGAAATCAACTGCATTAAATGATGAGTGACGTTAAGTGAGAGAACGTGGTAATTGAAATGATTTACACAGTTACCTAGGACGGCGTCCCATCAGATTCACTCACGCTTTTACCATTCGTGCAGACACGTGTTCACCATCAGAAACACTTCATGACAGTTGTGTTGTATTGCATTTGCTTCTGATGATGAGTAGAGCTTTTCATCTTCTGATTCTGGTCACTGATTCTGACTACCATTCTTTAGAAATGATCTAGTTCTGATAGGATCATCTTTCTTTCCAAGGATCACATCTTCTGAGTGAGCTGAGGTGAGTCTAGAAGATCTTCTGACTGTTGGCTCTTCAGAAATTCTGAGATTCTCTAAAGATGCAGCAGCTTGATCTTTTGATTCTTTGCTTCTGAGATTTTCAGCTTCTGAAACTTTGCTTCTTGGTTCTACAGCTTCTGATATATCAATATCTATATCTGCAAAATTCTCAAACTGCTTTGGCTTTTCAAGACCAAGCTTATCATCAAATCTGATATTGATTGATTCTTCTACAACCAACGTTTCAGTATTGTATACTCTGTAGCCTTTAGAGCGTTCAGAATATCCAAGAAGGAAACATTTTTGTGCCTTAGAATCAAACTTACCAAGATGATCTTTAGTATTCAGAATGAAACAAACACATCCAAAAGGATGAAAATATAAAATGTTGGGCTTTCTGTTCTTCCACAATTCATAAGGAGTCTTATTTAAAATAGGTCTTATAGAGATTCTATTCTGAATATAACATGCAGTGTTTATTGCTTCTGCCCAGAAGTGCTTAGCCATATTGGTTTCATTGATCATGGTTCTGGCCATTTCTTGAAGAGTCCTATTCTTTCGCTCTACAACTCCATTTTGCTGTGGAGTTCTAGGGCAAGAGAAATCATGGGCAATACCATTTTCTTTGAAGAACTCCTCAAAGAATCTGTTCTCAAATTTACCACCATGATCACTTCTGACCTTTATGATTTTGCACTCCTTCTCAGATTGAATCTGAGTGCAGAATTCAAAGAACACTGAATGAGACTCATCCTTGTGTTTTAAGAACTTTACCCATGTCCAGCGGCTATAATCATCTACGATGACTAATCCATATTTCTTCCCTCTGACAGATGCTGTTTTGACTGGACCAAACAGATCAATGTGCAGAAGTTCTAACGGCCTTGAGTAAGAGACAACATTCTTAGATTTGAATGCAGGTCTGGAGAACTTGCCCTTCTGACATGCTTCACAAAGAGCATCTGATTTGTATTTCAGATTTGGGAGTCCTCTGACCAGATTTAGTTTGTTAATCTGAGAAATCTTTCTCAAACTAGCATGTCCTAATCTTCTGTGCCAGACCCATTGCTCTTCAGAAACAGACATAAGGCAAGTCACCTTCTGCTTCTCAAGATCTGAAAGATCAATCTTATAAATGTTTTTCTTTCTCTTTCCTGAAAATAGGATTGAGCCATCCTTCTGACTTACAGCCTTGCAAGACTTTTGATTGAAGATTATGTCATAAACATTGTCACTTAATTGACTTATGGACAATAAGTTATGCGCTAATCCTTCTACAAGAAGTACATTAGTTATGGAAGGAGAGTTACCAATACTTATGGTTCCAGAGCCAATAATTTTGCCCTTCTGATCTCCTCCAAACTTGACTTCTCCACCAGACTTAAACACCAGGTCTTGGAACATAGACCTTCTTCCTGTCATGTGTCGCGAGCACCCAGAGTCCAGGTACCATGACATTTTGTGCTTTGTCTTCTTTGCTGCTAAGGATATCTGCAACAGAAATTATCTTCTCCTTAGGTACCCACAATTTCTTGGGTCCTTTCTTGTTAGTTTTCCTCAAGTTCTAATTGAACTTGGGTTTAGCATGATTAGTAACAGGAGGAACATCATGATATTCTTTAGGTTTGGCAGCATGATATTTTTTAGGTTGTGTCACTTGCTTTTTGGTGTGTGTAGTGTTAAAGCTTTTGGCATGTGAAGTGAGCTTAATATCATGTGAATGGCCATATTTGAACTGATCATACAATGGCTTGTATGTGATTTTCAAATCATCAACAGGTTCAAATTTATGTGAGGTATCACCCTCATAGCCAAAACCAAACCTTTTGTTTCCAGAAACACCATATATCGTAGAAGCAAGGTGACTTCTGCCAATACTCCTAGATAGGAACTTTCTGAAGCTCGAGTCATATTCTTTCAGAATATGATTGAGACTAGGAATGGATTTTTCTGATTCAGAAGGAGATCCAATATCTTTGGATAATTTTAAAACTTTTTCCTTCAGTTCAGAATTTTCCACTTCCAGCTTCTTAGTTTCAAATTCAAATTGCTTTTTCAGCTTTTTGTATTTGATACTAAGATGAGCCTTGAGTTCCAGAAATTCAGTTAAACTGGAAACTAACTCTTCTCTAGATAGTTCAGAAAATACCTCTTAAGAATCTGATTCTGATGTAGATTCTAATCCATCATCCACTGTGGCCATCAGTGCAAGATTTGCTTGCTCTCCTTCAGAGTCTGATTCTGATTCTGATTCTGATTCAGAATCATCCCATGTTGCCATAAGACCTTTCTTCTTATGAAACTTCTTCTTGGGATTCTCCTTCTGAAGTTTTGAACATTCATTCTTGATGTGTCTAGGCTCATTGCACTCATAGCAGATGATCTTCTTCTTGTCAGATCTTCTGCCTCCAGAAGATTCTCCTCTTTCAGGCTTCTTTGAACTTCTGAAGCTCTTGAATTTCCTTTGCTTGCTCTTCCAGAGATGGTTTACCCTTCTGGAGATCATGGACGGTTCATCTTCTTCTTCTGATTCTGATTCTTCAGAATCTACTTCTTCAGCCTGAAAAGCGTTAGTGCATTTTTTAAAATTAGATTTTAATGCAATAGACTTACCTTTCTTCTGAGGCTCATTTGCATACAGCTCTATCTCATGGCTTCCTAAGGCACTGATTAGCTCTTCCAAAGAGACTTCATTCAGATTCTTTGCTATCTTGAATGCAGTCACCAATGGACCCCATCTTCTGGGCAAGCTTCTGATGATCTTCATTCATTTCTTGTCTTGTAAGCCGTACGCCAGTAGCTTTCACTGGATGTTTGTAACCATCCATCAGCAGATCCCATAGGTCACCATCTAGACCAAGGAAGTAACTTTTAAGTTTATCTTTCCAGTATTCAAAGTTTTCACCATCAAATACTTGTGGTCTAGTATAACCATTGTTACCATTTCCATTGTATTGCTCAGTAGAGCCAGAGCCTGATGTAGATGTATTTGATGGATCTTCACCAGCCATCTTGTACTGAAGCGTTTTTCTCTTCCTGAATCTTTTCTAAACACGGTTAAGTGCTTGCACCTTAGAACCGACGCTCTGATGCCAATTCAAAGATAGAAAAACACTTAGAAAAGGGGGGGGGGTTTGAATAAGTGTAGCTTTTAAAACTTGTAAGATAAAAACAGTTTGCACAATGATTTTTATCCTGGTTCGTTGTTAACTAAACTACTCCAGTCCACCCCCTTGGAGTGATTTACCTCACCTGAGGATTTAATCCACTAATCACACGAGATTACAATGGTTCCAGTTTGACAACTTCTAAGTCTTCTAGAGTATACTGATCACAACCTGATCACTCTAGGAACAATCTGCTTAGATACCCTCTAAGACTTTCTAGAGTATACTGATCAACAACCTGATCACTCTAGTTCTTACAACTTAATGTAAACAAATTCTTTTAAGAGTTACAATGCTTCTTATAAAGCTATTATCACAACTGTGATTTTCTCTTAAGTTTAAGCTTAATCTCACTAAAGTATTACAACAGCAATGTAGTGAGGTTGATGAAGTTTGAGAGCTTTTGATTTGAACAGCATTTCAGCGTTTTTGCATAAGAGTCTTGTATACAGAATTCGTAACTTAGCTTCTCATCAGAACTTCATATTTATAGGCGTTTGAGAAGATGACCGTCGGGAGCATTTAATGCTTTGCGTATTCCGTACGACATTGCATTTAATGTTTCACTCTTTTGTCAACTACCTCGAGCCTTGCTTTCGTTGTGTCTACTGACGTTGCCTTTAATAGCTTTCAACGTTCCTTTTGTCAGTCAGCGTAGCCTGTCAGCTAGTACTTGCTTCTGATCTGATGTTTGTGTGAACAACGTTTGAATATCATCAAAGTCAAACAGCTTGGTGCAGAGCATCTTCTTGTCTTCTGACCTTGAAGTGCATCTGAGCGTGATACCATGAGAACTTCAGTGCTTCTGCTTCTGATCTCAAGTCCTTCTGATGCTTCCATAGACCCATGTTCTGATTCTGCTTGACCATCTTCTGATGTCTTGTCAGACCATGTTCTGATGTTGCATGCTGAACCTTCTGAGTCAGTGCTTCTTGCGTTGATCTTGTGCGTACTCTTTATATAATTCCTGAAATGAAAATTGCATAGTATTAGAGTACCACATTATCTCATACAAAATTCATATACATTGTTATCATCAAAACTAAGAATATTGATCAGAACAAATCTTGTTCTAACATATTTTGTGTGCCTTGTACAAAGCCCAAGGTTGTGGCTGACTCTCTAGGGAAAGGACTAAAAGGGTATTAATCTTTTGACATAGAAGAGGATGTTTATCTACCTTGTACAAAGCCCAAGGTTGTGACTACTTAGTGGGGAAAAGATCCTAAAGGTTAGAAATCTTTTGACACATGGAAATGATATTTATTTGCCTTGTACAAAGCCCAAGGTTATGGCTGTTTGATGGGGAAGGACTCACTGTGGAGACTCTATTATCTGCCTTGTACAAAGTGTAACACCCTCCTAAACCCCGCGGAAATTAAATAAATATTTCAGAGTACATGAAACAAGGGTGCCACAATTCAATTTAAAAGATAAACATCATACGTCATTGCCATGCATTCACTGGGGAAATTCAACATAATTCATCATAACTCATAAAATATTCTCATGTCAACACAGCGGAAATCCAACATTCGGATGAGTATAACATCTTTAATACTACATCCCAAAATAAAATCAAGATCATAAAAATAGAGTTATTAAAACATGAACCTTAAGCTAACGTTCCCCAGTGTTACAATTATCAGAGCATGACATTTGACGCTAAACTAACACACTGACTCATGAGCTAATCCTCACCGAGTCGAAAAACGCTATCATCAATCTGAAAATGACAACATGTAAGGGTGAGTCTCATTCAAAATTAATGAGTATTATACATTCATCGGCAGTAAAACATCATACAATTATTTTTCACCCAATTATAACATGTATTTCAGATACCCAACAGTTAATCAATTACTCATGCCAACCAAACACATCGCTAAACATAATACACAATCCATCCAGTCATACTCTATCATTATGCACATGAATGAACTGACTCTATGCATGTGGTACCATACATGGGCTAAACCCATCCAACTGATCTTTTCATCATCAAGATACAGTCCAACCGGCACAAATTCCGCACAATGGGAATTATGCCCACCATTTTGTCCACAACATCACCGGGATCCATCACCAAAATGCGTATGAATGAATGCACACATATGACATACTTACAACATCACTGATCCGATGAATAATATCGTCTCACATAACTCAGCATAGTTATCACCATCAAGTATGTACATGTATCATGCATCATTCAAAACAAATCAATCATTATCATACGATCAAACAATCACCACATGTTCATGTTATACACACATTATCAACATTATAATCATGTTGTCACAGCATCACCACTGGACCAAAATGAACAATGTCATCACCAATAACTCACCAAAAGCAACACCGAATGATATATTCAGTTTCAACACCATCCACAATTATATCACACATAATCATACCAACATGTATTCAATCCTAGCATCTTCATTATTCAATTATATCACATATATTCATGTCAAAATACCACCCAATCACAATGAATTCGAAGTGGTTACATCACCATAACAACACATTGTTACATCCACACATATATGCACACAATGCTACAATCCATCAATTTAATTAAATCAACATTTAAAATAAAATAGGGCCACTGCCCATTTCATCAATTCATCATATAAAGCTTTAAATCAGCTTCGCAACGCTCAAAACGGCGCTCAAAACGGATGTACGGTTTGAAAGTTATGGCCTTCGGAAAATTTGTCAAAAATTGGAAGTTATGCGTCGACGCATTAGATTTTTTGTCCCCCTCGGGTATGCGCACGCTGACCCTATAGGTCGACGCATTCTTCGCAGATGCAGAATTTTTCTGTGATTTTAACATATTTCTTCCCCCAATCTCATCCAAATCGCACCAAAACAGTTCCATACCAAAACCACATCAAATAACATAACATAATACAAATATAACACGTTTTAAAGTCATCTAACACCAAACCATTCATCAAGTTCATCAATTGCATCAAATCAACATAAACAACCTAAATCCCCAAAAACCCCAAAAACCAAAACATGCCATCGAACCAAACAACAATCCTAATCAGTTCAACTACCCTTGATTGCATAATTATCACTAACCCGAAGAGTCCCCCCTTACCTCAGAGTCGAATCTTCAAAGGTCCTCTTCTTCCTCTTCTTCTCCTTTTCACGTATCTTCTCTGTTTCTCAGACTTTTGCTCTTTTGCTTCTAATTTTCCTTTTTCGCAATTCCTTTATTTTATTAAAACATAAAATAAATTAGTAATGGGCTCACTCACTTAGCACCCCCACATTACTAACACCACCATTTGGCCCAACGACTAACATTTTATAATTTCCCAATAATTCCAATAAAAATACCAATAATCCAAGAAATTAATTTAAACTCCAATTAAATTAATAAATGTAAAATATGGGGTGTTACAACTCTCCCCCACTAAAAGAGTTTCCGTCCTAAAAAACATACTCCCAGTGAAAAGTTCCGGGTAGGAGTCCTTCATCTGACTCTCTAGTCCCCAGGTAACATTTCACTAGTTGATCCTCAAAATTCATTTGAGATAACCAACATAAAGCATGTCTCATGCATTCAATCTCTGCTCTTACGTCGCATTCGACCAATCCAAAGGTGTACCACTCACTATACCTCCAAAAGGTTAACAACAATAGAACATTAAGGTACAACCCCTACAATGCGCCCAAAAACCGAATAATATAATTACACAACCATGGTATGACCACATCTGATCAACACTCCAGTAATGCATTCCATCCACCGAACATACCAACCTTAGACACACTTTTCCATCTGAGCGATAAAATAATGCTTACACTTTTCACCAACTGCTCCCTTCAAGAAACTCAATAATAATATTCCTATACCATTGAATTTCAACTATCTAACTCCTCTCAAGTCACACCAGCAATTATCTGACACAGTACATTCCGCTTTTGCTGCACTATTCTGATTACTCATTATAATCATCATCACCAATTAGATTTCTTAGTTTTACCCAATTCTTGCTCTCTTTACTCATTCGTTAAAGAATCATTCTTTATCATACATGGTACTAATATACCACTTAGCAACACTTACTCGCACTCAAAAACAATTTCCAAATTTACTTCACCCTTTAAAACATTCCAACCATCAGAACGAGTACACACAAGTAATTATAATCATGCTCATCAGCCTCAATATACCATTGCTTACAAAATAGCTCAACTGAGTCTCGCTCTTCTTTAAGGATCAAATCAACTTCGTCCTTCATAGGGTATAATTCCTCATTATATCTGGAAATCTACAATAACATCTTACAACAGCACAAAATTATTATAGCATCATATAATATCAACTCGTCCTCTTAACTTCGCCGAATACATACTTGTCAACCACGTACAACCATAATAACATGCTCATCATCTCGACAATTCAAAAGGGTTCTCATTCTCTGGTACAACACCCTTACATCCACTAGATCCTAAATCCAACACATAGATCAATACATACTCTCTACATTAGCTTCTGACATATTAATTCCTTACTGCCCACGAGTAGTACTCCTAGCACCACTCCATATCACACTTCTTCATAGGTTCACACAACATGGTGAGTGATTATTCTCATGGCTTATTATTCATCACATCTTATACCATTAAGATAACAAACAATCTCATCCCATATATATGATTCCGTCTACTATCAACAAGAGATTAAGGGTCATCAAGTCCTCAATTTGTCAATAGATAGTTGACAACCATATTTAAGCATAAACTATCGTTACTACATAATAGTGTCCTTTCTGAGTTTGCACTCAAACTCATTAAAATCGTCATAGTCCAATAATTCACTATTGTGTCCTTCTTCTAGAATATTCTTTCGAAGCTCAAAACATTAGTAACACAAACCCGATCACCAAACCACATTATATTATTCTTGTCGATCCTGAGTTTACCGCCTTTACCTCGATACTTCAAAGTCAACTTATCGCTCGACTCAACATCAGCTGTTTGGCCTCCTCTAATCTCGTCAAGAATACCACTAGTCAGCTTAGCATACCCAATCTAACACTATTAGGAGTGCCTGCACATACCAACTCAAATCTCTTAATTGTTCAATTAAATCCAACTCTTCCACCATTAGCACAACACTTTCTTTACCAGGATGGTAATTCAACCCAAAAGTCATAATCTTAAAAACTCTATCCATATTCGTTGCCTCATATTAAGCCCTTCCTGATCAAAGAGGTACTTCAGACTTTATGATCACTAAACACTTTGAATCTCGAAACAGACAAATAATGTCACCGCAACTTCAAAACAAAACCACGGCTGCCAACTCTAAATCATGAGTCGGATAATTCCTTTCATGCACTTTGAGTTGTCTCGATGCATAAGCTACTACTTGCTGACTTTGCATTAATACACCACTCAAACCCATCAGTGACGCATCACAAATACGACTTCAACCGTTCTAAAGTTTAATTCGGCTTTACTACTAATTAAATCCTTACTAAGATTTGTCGGAACTAAAATCATCTATATTACCGAACATCTCCTCCACTTATTCATCAACAACATGTTCTACTCAACTTTGTTTAAAACAATCGCGGTAGTAGGCATTCGTTTCCAACAAATTTCACGCTTCCTTAACCGACCTCAGAATCTCTCCTCATAGGATCACTCTACTGTATTTATAACTCTCCCATAAGGTAGAATATAATCTCTCCTCCTCGTAGGTTCAAACGGCACACTAATCCGACGCTCGGAACTCAAAATATGAATTTTCCAACGTCGTCTGAAATGCAACATCGACATCATGCAGCGACACTCTATACGATATCTCCAAAACTCCACGAATGGTACATTTAATTCCTAAAATTTATTCTCAACCAACCTTTTAATTATTCCTTCAATCCGTTCAACTCTGACACTATCATTCCGTACAGTACCAACAAACAAGTCTAGTTCTAAGAAAAAGCGTAACCACGACTTCGCCTCTTTCCAACATCATTCTGTCACACTTAAATATCTTACAACTGCTGCAACCATTTTTATAACAAAGTTCATCTCGTTAGCTTTCCGACGCTTACAACAAAACTCAAATCGGATGTCCAGAACTCTAGTTATGAATTTCTGAAGTTTCATAATGATTCAGCAACCTTCCTGCGTTTTTCTTACGGAAATTCCGCTCCAAAACTCATCATCTTCAAATCAATCACATTCCAAACAGCCCTTTATCCTATCTCTTCGCTTCCAGAATTCTTATATCTTGAACAACATATTCCATCGCTGAAGTGCGATTTCTAAAACATCACAACAGCAATCAACTTTGCAAACTTGCAACTGAATTTCTTCCGAGACGCAAGGCTACTCAACTGACAACTTCGCAGTCCACCAGCGGAGCTGATACATTGCAACTTTCTAATTTCCCTCTCCTACAAATAATCATCAATTACATATAATCATCCTCCTTCAAGATGCTCCAACTTAATTACTAGTCAAGTCCTAATTCCAGGTCACCTTCGATTCGGGAAGCAACAACTCCAACAACGCTTGCACTATTGCCAATAACAGTCTACTGAACCAATCATCTTATAACTGAAACATAACCGAGAAGCAAACCTTCTCCCCCACTTGTTTCAATCCCATCTATGCAGAAAAATAACTAGGAACACCCGAGTACCGACAGTGTTTTGCACACATGTCGCATACCAAAGGAATAATTAACAATAAGACTCTAGTCACAACGACCGACTATGCTCTGATACCACTATTGTAACACCCTCCTAAACCCCACGGCAATTAAATAAATATTTCAGAGTACATGAAACAAGGGTGCCACAATTCAATTTAAAAGATAAACATCATACGTCATTACCATGCATTCAATGGGGAAATTCAACATAATTCATCATAACTCATAAAATAATCTCATGTCAACACAGCGGAAATCCAACATTCGGATGAGTATAACATCTTTAATACTACATCCCAAAATAAAATCAAGATCATAAAAATTCAGTTATTAAAACATGAACCCTAAGATAACGTTCCCCAGTGTTACAATTATCAGAGCATGACACTTGACGCTAAACTAACACACTGACTCATGAGCTAATCCTCACCGAGTCGAAAGCCGCTATCATCAATCTGAAAATGAAAACATGTAAGGGTGAGTCTCATTCGAAATTAATAAGTTTTATACATTCATCGGCAGTAAAACATCATACAATTATTATTCACCCAATTATAACACGTATTTTAGATACCCAACAGTTAATCAATTACTCATGCCAACCAAACACATCGCTAAACATAATACGCAATCCATCCAGTCATATTCTATCATTATGCACATGAATGAACTGACTCTATGCATGTGGTACCATACATGGGCTAAACCCATCCAACTGATCTTTTCATCATCAAGATACAGCAAACCGGCACAAATTCCGCACAATGGGAATTATGCCCACCATTTGATCCATAACATCACCGAGATCCATCACCAAAATGCGTATGAATGAATGCACACATATGACATACTTACAACATCACTGATCCGATGAATAATATCGTCTCACATAACTCAGCATAGTTATCACCATCAAGTATGTACATGTATCATGCATCATTCAAAACAAATCAATCATTATCATACGATCAAACAATCACCACATGTTCATCTTATACACACATTATCAACATTATAATCATGTTGTCACAGCATCACCACTGGACCAAAATGAACAATGTCATCACCAATAACTCACCAAAAGCAACACCGAATGATATATTCAGTTTCAACACCATCCACAATTATATCACACATAATCATACCAACATGTATTCAATCCTAGCATCTTCATTATTCAATTATATCACATATATTCATGTCAAAATACCACCCAATCACAATGAATTCGAAGTGGTTACATCACCATAACAACACATTGTTACATCCACACATATATGCACACAATGCTACAATCCATCAATTAAATTAAATTAACATTTAAAATAAAATAGGGCCACTTCCCATTTCATCAATTCATCATATAAAGCTTTAAATCAGCTTCGCAACGCTCAAAACGGCGCTCAAAATGGATGTACGGTTTGAAAGTTATGGCCTTCGGAAAATTTGTCAAAAATTGGATGTTATGCGTCGACGCAAAACCCCCTTCAGGTCGACGCATTAGATTTTTTGTCCTCCTCGGGTATGCGCATGCTGACCCTATAGGTCGACGCATGCTGACACTTAGGTCGACGCATTCTTCGCAGATGCAGAATTTTTCTGCGATTTTAACATATTTCTTCCCCCAATCTCGTCCAAATCGCACCAAAACAGTCCCATACCAAAACCACATCAAATAACATAACATAATACAAATATAACATGTTTTAAAGTCATCTAACACCAAACCATTCATCAAGTTCATCAATTGCATCAAATCAACATAAACAACCTAAATCCCCAAAAACCCCAAAAATCAAAACATGCAATCGAACCAAACAACAATCCTAATCAGTTCAACTACCCGTGATTGCATAATAATCACTAACCTAAAGAGTCCCCCCTTACCTCAGAGTCGAATCTTTGAAGGTCTTCTTCTTCCTCTTCTTCTCCTTTTCACGTATCTTCTCTGTTTCTCAGACTTTTTCTCTTTTGCTTCTAATTTTCCTTTTTCACAATTCCTTTATTTTATTAAAACATAAAATAAATTAGTAATGGGCTCACTCACTTAGCACCCCCACATTAATAACAACACCATTTGGCCCAACGACTAACATTTTATAATTTCCCAATAATTCTAATAAAAATACCAATAATCCAAGAAATTAATTTAAACTCCAATTAAATTAATAAATGTAAAATATGGGGTGTTACAACTCTCCCCCACTAAAAGAGTTTCTCTCCTCGAAAACATACTCCCAGTGAAAAGTTCCGGGTAGGAGTCCTTCATCTGACTCTCTAGTCCCCAGGTAACATTTCACTAGTTGATGCTCAAAATTCATCTGACATAACCAAGATTAAGGAATGATTTTAAGGAATGATTTGAGACTTCTTGTTTAAAGCCCAAGATTAAGGCTGACTCTAACTGGAGATATTCAGATATGGAACCTAGACTCTATTAAGGAGGAGACTCACTAGAGATTAAAGATATGTGTGACAGAGACTGTCCATGTCTCTCATTCCAAAAGGTGAACTCAATACTGAGATTGAGACATTCTTAGCTTGTTTAAAGTCTGGTTTGAAGAATAGAAGAAACTCACCAGGGTAAGCTAAAAGGTGACTAAAGACCTGTTCCTATGTTTATAAGAAACCTGATGGGTCCTTGTATACAATATTACGAGAAAGCTGGGAATATGATTTTTAGAAGCCTGTGGGTCCTTGCATTGTAAGCCCAAGAGGAGGCTAATCGAGGGTCATTGAGGGTCCTTGTTATAGCACAAGAAAAAGCTATGTTGGTTTTAAACTTATTATGGCTCTAAGAAAATGGGTAAGAGGTTTCACCGGGAATAATTCCTCTTGGGTGGATGTGTCCTATTTTTGTTCTAAGGCTTTTTTCAAGATGTTTCACCGGGAATAATTCATCTCGAGGTTTGAACTAAGGAAATCTAATTAGGAAAGAGCCTTCACCGGGAAGACATTCTCTATCATAGGCCATAGTCCTATAATATATATGTATAGTTTATTTGTCCTAAGGTTGTTCTCAGACGGAGTTCTAAACAATAAATATACAGTTTATGTTTGACAGTAATTTAAATGAAAGCTGTAAATTGAAAGCTGTAAAGCCTAACCTGGATGGAGTGGAGGCCTTTGAAAGATGTATGTAAAAAGCTTTACCATCAGCTTGGTTGTTTATTGATAATAGTTGAATGTTTATTGAAAATAGTTTTGAAATGTTTTTGTTTTGAAAACAAAAGAAGTGAAGATGGACACTAGGTCACATAGGTATCTGAAGAGTTTCACCGGGAATAATGCCCTTCAAATACCAGAAGAAAGTTTTGAAAACAGATGAGAAGATTTTGTAAGGAAATACAGTTTTGAAAACAAACTATGAAAAGAAAAAGGTGTTGGGTTTTACACTCTATTAGACGCCCAAGTGTTTATGATTTGCTGTTGAAAGATTTTGAAAGATACAAGGTTTTGTTGTTTGAAAACCTATATCGTCTGTTTAATCGGAGATTAGAAAACAGTTTGAAAATTGACAAAAGTCAACTTAATTAAGGTAAAGACAAAATTTATACCTAATTAAGACCTAAATGATTAGGGTTTTATCACAAAATATTTACAAAGATATTTAGGTTTTGAAAATAAAAAGGAAAATTATATTTTAAAGTAATAAACATACTTAAAAACATGTGATTTTAAACCTAATTAAAATATATTAAGATTAATATATTTTTGTGATTTTTTTAGATATTCATAAAATAGATATATTAAATGAAGAGTGTGTGAAAAATCAAGTGAAAATGACTTAATTTGAAGTGTGAATCAAATGGTTAAAGTTGTGAAGAAATTGTATGGGAAAAGTGATAAAAAATATGGTTTTGTCTCCCAAAGGGCTTGAACTCACGCCCTCTAGGTCACCCCTCAAAACACTTACCATCTGGACCACGCGCGTGGCTTGTTTAACAAAGACCTCCAACTTATTATATTTGAAAACAATTGCTTAAAATGAGTTAAAAATAAAAAGAACAAAATAAAAGGTTTGGGGGGGGGGGGGGGGGTCGAACCCCAGACCTTGGGCAAGGCAAAGGCTTATTGGATGCGCGTTGTAACCATTGGGACACTGCGATGAATTCGTAGGTTAAACACAAACCATTCAAAATATAATAAACTTAAACCTGGGAAATTTGAAAAATGGCGCCATCACCACCATCGTCTTCAACCTCAAGTTCTCCCATTTTGAAATTCTGAACTCTCTCAATTCTCAACCATTTGCAAAGATGTAAAGAGCAAACTTGCTCTAAATCCACTCACGATTCCAGATATATGACTAATATAAATTTATATTAACTATATCTACTGAATTAAACAAAATACGTGAAGAACCCTAAAATTCAAAAATAAAATTAAATGATGATGCTGATGAATAAATGCATGAGAGTAGAGGGCTTTTGATCCTCTAATGACACTGAATGAACTGGCATCAAGCTTTATCAAAAATAGGTACGTGAATTAAAGAGGTGGAGTTCAAAAACTTACCTCTAAAACTGAAGGTCGTGAGGATGGTGGAGAGCTTCTGGCTATGATTGAATGATTGCAAAAGCTTCCTGGGACCTTGTTAATGCTATCTGGGCACTTGAATTGCTTTGAAAGCTTCTGAAATGCTCTGCTCGACCCTTCTTGCTCGAGCTCCAATGAGAATGGCTGATGATGATTCTACACTTACAGATGAGATACGACTATCTGAATAGCTTCACTACACCCCAAGGAATGTGTTGGAATGCTTAGAATGCTTTGACGCCTTCTGAATTGTTCTACAGACCTCCAACCGACCTTGCTCCAAATTGAAAGCGAAGATGATGTTCTTGCACTTACAAAAGTATTCCAGGTGTTTGGATCACTTTTGATGGACCTCCTTGAGATGTTTGAATGCTTAGTTTCAAAGGAAAAGCTCTGGTTTGAAGAACCCGAGTCTTATTGCCAAAGAACCTTTGAAAAACCTAAGTATGAGAGGGAGGAGGAGAAAGCAAGAATTGGAGTTGCTTTGGTGTGCTTATTACTGAGGTATCCACTTCTATTTATAGGCAAATGATGCAGAGTAGTTTGGGAGAGTGAGCTTGCTTAGTGAGGTAGTCTTGGTTTCTTGGCCATGAAGAAATTCAAGGAATCTCACAAATGTTATGATGGCCAATCCGAGCAAGCTCCCTAGCCATTGATCTTTTCTGATATTAGGAGACATTTCTGATGTCCAGAGGCTTTCCATTGGATTAGGAGAAGATTCCATTTGATGAATCATCATTTACCATAAATTCTCAAGAGATTCAATCTTATCCCTTATGATGTTTCTGAAGTTTAGAAGCACCAATTAGTGTAGGCTCTTGCATAAAAATGACCAAACCCAAATTGGTCATGACTTGTAATTTCACTTCATGAGCCCATCTTTGGACAAGCATAACTCCTAGCTCAAAATGAATTTAGAGGAGGTTAAGGACAATTTGGAAAGCTCTTAACATGTACTTCAATTCATTAGTTTGAAGTTTCTTCAAAATCATTTGGGAAAATTGTGTAAAATGGGTTTAAAGTTTGAAGAAAACTAGGTTAAAAAACACTTAGAAATTTTCTAAGTGTTTATGACCTAAAACTTCCAAAACTCATATCTCTCAAATGATTGATCTTTTGAAAAAATCTCCAATGTGAAAATTTGTTTTATTTTGTAAGATCTACAACTTTCATGTTGGAAGTTTTTTGAGTTGTGTAGGTGAAATTTTGAGATCCATGAACTAGGTCAAAAATACACTAGTTTGACTTTTTGTTGACTTTTTTATCCTTGATGGATTTTCTTGATTTCCTTTGGTCAAATGAATTCAATAATCATATATTGATAATACTAATCCTTAAAAGTCATGGTTTGATCCAAAACCCTAAAAGTCAAAGGTGATCTTGTATAGTATCTAGGAGTAATAATCATGAATAATGTCAAAACGTGGAAGCGCACGTACTGAAGGAACATTTTGAAAATGACAATACGTCTTTGAAATAAAGGTCATAAGTGATTATGACGTTATTCAGAGTCTTGGAACTCAAGGAGATCGAAATCTCATAATGACAAGAAATGCCTATGTCCATTTACTTCCCGAAATAGACATTTATTGAGGGAAATTTGTTAGCTGGAGATTTCAAATGTTATATATATTCTTCGAAGATTTAAGTTTAGAGGAAAGAATGGCTTTGGATGGCTATTTTTGAGAATGTTATTTGTGATGAAGATTCCTAAATCGAAGCTGAATCGAGATAGGTGGTCTTCGAGGCCTTGAATGGTCTTCGAAATACAAAGGTCGTTGAAACTTAGGATATTTTGACACATTCTCACGAAGGACACATTTTTTCGCGAATCGAATAAGGTTCAAGCGGGAAGGTTTGAATTTCGAAAAGTTCTGTTTGAATCGGGAAGGACAGTTGGAGCCTCAGGGATTCGAAGCGCATGCATACGGGCAACGTGGCGTTCCGTTAGTGTATGACCGTTAAGGTCGAACTAGTATAAATAAGGGTCTTAGTATTAGGATCTGGTGTGTTCATTTTGTACAAATTACTCACAAATCACTCAAGTATTAAGCGTTAGAGAAAGAGTTTCGCTGAGAAATGTACGTGTAACACCAACACCTTATATATGTTTATCTTTCTATTTAAGATCTAAGTGTCTTTAATTTCCTTTACTTTCTTTTCAAGTCTTTCCATATTCGCAATTTAAATTTCCTTTACATTCTTGTTGAAATTTATTTATGTTTATTGTTTAACTAGTTTATTTCGTTGCAATTTTACTTAGTTTTATTTCGTAGTCGTTCATAGATTTATACCCTCACATTATAACATAACCAAAAAACCAAGAGAACATGAACCAAATTATCATAAAAGATGACTTTTTGCCAAATGTCCTAGGATCAATCTAGTCGATCATGCAAGTAACCAAAGTATATTCATAGTTTGGAGGACTAGCGGTTGTTTACCGGAAATCACCGTAAACAGATACATCCTCTCTCCCTCTCTCTCTCTCTCTCTATATATATATATATATATATATATATATATATATATATAGAGAGAGAGAGAGAGAGATAGAGAGAGAGGGAGAGAGGGAGATAAGACGTATCATATGAGAATGACACTTTTATGAGAACATGAGAATATCTGAACCCTTAGATTTAAAAATAAATGGTGGAGATTATGTGTCAATATTATTTTCTTTCTCCTCCATCATTTATTTTAATAATGGAGGAGAGAGAAAATATAATTGACACATAATCTCCACAATTTATTTTAAAATCTAATGGTTCTGATTCATTCTCATGTTCTCCTATAAAAATGTCATTCACATACGATATGTCATTGTCGCTACCGCCAAAAATGGATCAGAGTCGCCACTAACATATTTATCTCATCGCGGGAAAGGAATATCAGGAAACCTAACTCAAAATAAGAGCAAGGTCTTACGACAAGAAAACAGGGTACGGGAGTCAGTTACGCAAGGGGATGATGCTAGCACCCCTCACACCCGTCGTACTCGACGGTATCCACCTATGTTTGTTTCTATCTAAAGGGTGTATCTATCACTAATGCAATGCATGATTGAACCTAAAGTTTTTTAATAATTATTGTGCTCGTTAGAGTTGTCTCTATGCCTACGCATCCTCTTAAGAAGAATCAGAGCGCCGTAGTTCTGCTCAAGATTTTCTATGTTTTTTAGGATTTGTTGGTATTTTTTAGTGAACAGTTACATCAAACTCCGCCGCTCGACCTTTGGAGACTTATGTTGGGAATGAAGTGGAAGTAACCTGCTCTTAAAAGCAAAAGAAAAAGTGTGTCGAGCGATTCGAATGACACCCTTAAACAAGAGAGGTTCGGGCAACTCTTGGTAGGTATTTTTTATGGTTGGGAACTTCCACTCAAGTGATCCCCTTAAACAAGAGGGACAAGAGCTTCCATTCCCTTTTTAATATTTTCAACCTTTATTAATGTTTTATTGTGTTTTATTTATTTTCTGTTTTTATGCAAAAGGGGAACATACATTTCTAACCTAATGCTACCATATAAGCATGGCCCTAAGGTCGAGGATAACAATCTTAAAAACCTATCTCAATTCCTATTAACCAAAACATAAGAGTCTAAGGGAACATGGTAATAAAAATATAACATGGAATGGAGTTACAACTCCAACAAAATAGGATAAGAAAGAACACATGAGCATCTAGCAAAAGAAGTAAACAAAACGATGTTAACTAGCTAACAATGTTCAAATTGTGAATGAAGTTAGAATAGTCTGAACATAAGGTATGTTCAGTGGCAAACAAACCCTAATAAGTTCCTAAACAACCATGAGATCATACCAAAAGGTTCATACAAGATTACACGTCAATTGCACGAATTATGACACAATCGTTAACAAAAAAACAAGTATTTACGCATGGAAAGGAAAATTCAAGTAAAATAAGAGGAAATGATTTAAAAATTCAACTTCAGGTCTAAAGGCCCCTAAACATCTCTAATTATATGCATAAAAGGGATCTAAGTCAATTGCACAAGTGCATTTCACATTATGAGCAAAAACAACACAAACATCTTTTAGAAACCTACATAAATCGGGTCTAAAACCCTAAGCAAAATCCTAATAAGAAAGGGGAATTAGAACTTTATTTTTTTATACACAATATCATATGGGAGTCTACTGAAACCATACAAAAAATGGTAATTAAATTCTACTCCTAAGGCCTCTAAACAAATTCATTTGTAAAACACACCAAAATATGAGAAAATATGAACATATTGAAGAAACATATTTATTAAAAATAGGAAAATAAATTCTAAAACTCTACAATAAATACTACAATTATCTATATATCCTAAAGTATATAAAAGTATTTTTTATGTATTTTTTTATTTGAAAAAGAACAAAATTAAAACAAAATTAGAATGTTAACAAATAGGAGGTGTCTCACTAATTTGTAACCTGAACTAACTTCTTGTTAATGGCGCGTGGGCCTAGAACTTGGATGGTGTAGAAAGCAAAAACGCCAGGCCCACTACATCAGATTCATGACGGTATGAGCAATGGAAGGGTGCAAAGCAGAAGAAATATCTCAAGCACATTATTCATGGCTCAACAACACAAGTATTATGCCACTTTTTATATCTCATCAGCATGGGTTACTATATTTTTAATCATGGTTTCATTTAACGTGACATACATGTGGGACTAGTATCAATTGGGCCATGGAGATTTAAGTCATAAAGGACAAAATAACTCAATGAGCCAATCAGGATTCAACAAGCAATTTCTCAATCATTGGAATAAAACAAAAACGCAAAGAATTGGGAATCGGGGCCAGTAACATAGAGCCACGCGTGCAATTTGGGGAGAATAAAATTCAGAAGACTCAGACGCTGGAGCGCCGCTCCGGTCGTCTTCTCCGACGACACGCCACCAGACCTCAACCAAAACACCCAGAAAATGATGAGGACACCACCGTTAGACTCGAATTTCGCCACTCAGTTCAAATATGCCATTATTTGCCATTAACTCTACCTCTACCGTTCTAACCGAAATCACTTTGTAAACCCTAACATCTAAAACTTCCATGAAAATGCAAGATACACCCCAGAATAATCTTATCCCAGATTCTGTAGGGAGGCTTTAGATCCTTGGTATTGGTTGAACCTTGTCCAGATGTAAATACTTCAGAATATACTGCTTCCTAGTCAGTTCTACCAGCAACTGCTCTAGTTACGCCACCCAAACCTTTAAGATTTAGTAACTGCCTTATGAGACTTCAGTGATGGAGATCTCTTCCCCTAAAACAAAAAAGATGATTGCCTTAGGAGTAAGAGTAGCATGAATCCAAAACTCTTTCACCAAATCTGGGTAGACAGGCCCAATGAGACGATCAAAGAATGTTTCCCAGCCTTAAACTGTTATATTTGCTTTCAAATTGAAATCATGCTCCCTGAGATGATCAAAATCTACCATAAGCTCACAAAGAACTTCCAGTTCTGCTGTTGGAATGGGACATGTT
The DNA here is from genome assembly GCF_029867415.1 of Vicia villosa. Taxonomy (NCBI): domain Eukaryota; kingdom Viridiplantae; phylum Streptophyta; class Magnoliopsida; order Fabales; family Fabaceae; genus Vicia; species Vicia villosa. The sequence goes on along the minus strand of NC_081181.1, from coordinate 61,508,310 downwards.
CTCACAGGTGGAGAGAACTTTGGTGGTTGTTGTTGTAGAAGAAGGATTGAGATTTCTGGTTTTTGGTTTTGGGTTTTGGTAGAGACGAAAGAGAGAAGAAAAATGCATAAACGAAGAAGGAAAGAATGAAAAGAGGAAAAATGTAATTGAAACAAGAATATAAAGAGACAGATCTGAAAGAATATGCAATAGAATTATGAATGAGAGACGGTTACAAAATATGCATTAATGATGAATGACGTTAATGGGGAGTAACGTAAGATTTGAAAAGATTTTTCACAGTTACCTAGCGCGGCGTCTCATCAACTGAATGCGTGCTTATCCCTTCAGATTAGATGAACACGTGGTCATCATCTTGGGGTAACTGGTAGCAGCTTTTTTGCTTTAACAGAAGTTCTGAGTCATACTAGGCATATGAAACGTTAATGATAACTATTTCAGAGTGTCCTTATGAGAAAACACAATTAGAACATCTGATAATAGGAAAAATAAATAAAAACATATTCTTCAAACTAAAAACATATCAGAGCTTCACAAGCACTTCTATCTGGGCATAAGTCCATACCAATATGTTTCAGAATGAACTTAAATCTATCTTCAGCAAGGGGTTTTATGAAGATATCAGCCCATTGATGGTCTGTATCCACAAAGTTTAAAGAAAGAACACCCTTCTGAATATAGTCCCTAATAAAATGATGCTTAATCTCTATATGCTTAGCTTTAGAGTGTAAGATAAGATTTTTAGAAAGACCTATAGTAGAAGTATTATCACAGAATATAGGAATGTTACTCTCATATATCTGATAGTCTTCTAGCTGACTTTTCATCCAGAGAATCTGTGTACTACATGCATCAGCAGCTACATATTCGGCTTCAGTTGTAGACAAAGAAATTGTGGCTTGTTTCTTGCTGTACCAGGAGATCAGATTTCTTCCCAAAAACTGAAAGCTTCTAGAAGTACTTTTCCTTTCAACTCTATCTCCAGCGCAATCAGCATCACAATAACCTACTAAGTTGAATTCTTTTGATCTCCTGTAAGACAAACCAACATTAGTAGTACCTTTCAGATACCTAAGTATTCTCTTAAAAACAGTTAAGTGAGATTCTGTAGGATCTGATTGGAATCTAGCACACAAACATACACTAAATAAGATGTCAGGCCTAGAAGCAGTCAGATAGAGAAGAGATCCTATCATACCTCTGTAGATCTTCTAATCTACCTTCTTACTTACCTCATCCTTACCTAAAATGCTAGTTGGATGCATTGGAGTTTTAGCTTCCTTACAGTCTGATAGCTTAAACTTCTTCAGAAGTTCCTTGACATACTTCGTCTGATGTATGTAAGTCCCTTCATAGGTTTTGTTTATTTGAATGCCTAGAAAGTATTTTAGCTCTCCCATCATGCTCATTTCAAACTTTGCCTGCATAGACTTAGCAAAATTCTTTCCAAGAGAGGCATTAGATGTTTCAAATATAATATCATCAACATAAATTTGGCAAATTAGAATATCTTTTTTAAATGTTTTACAGAAGAGAGTTGTGTCTACTTTTCCTCTTGTGAAACCATTATCTAGAAGGAAAGAACTTAATCTTTCATACCAAGCTCTGGGAGCTTGCTTTAGACCATATAATGATTTCTTAAGTTTGAAAACATGTTTTGGAGACTTAGAGTCTTCAAAACCAGGAGGTTGGTGAACATAAACTTCTTCATCTATATAAACATTTAAAAAAGCACTATTAACATTCATATGATACAGAGTGATGTTAGTCTGAGTGGCAAAAGAAATTAATAATCTTATAGACTCTAACCTGGCAACTGGTGCAAAAGTTTCATTATAATCAATACCTTCTTGTTGACTATAACCTTGAGCAACCAGTCTGGCCTTGTTTCTGATTACTTCACCTTTTTCATTTATCTTGTTTCTGAAAACCCACTTCGTTCCAGTAATGTTAAATCCTTTAAGTCTTGGAACCAGATCCCACACATCATTTCTTGTAAACTGATTTAACTCTTCTTGCATTACAATAATCCAATCAGCATCTTCCAGAGCTTCATCAATAGATGTTAGCTCAATTAGAGACACTAATCCAAATAGAGACTCTGCGTTGTTCTTTAGAAATGATCTTGTTCTGATGGGATCATCTTTCTTTCCAATAATGACATCTTCTGGATGAGGTGAGTTGAATCTTGAAGTTCTTCTGAATGTTGGTTCTTCAGATATTCTGAGATTCTCTAAAGAAGCAGCAACTTTATCTTCAGAATCATCCTTTCCTCTGGGCTCTTCATGATCTGGATCAGAAATGTCTATATCTGCAAAATTCTCATTCTGCTTTGGCTTTGAAATGCCAAGCTTATCATCAAATCTGACATTGATTGATTCCTCAACTATCAGAGTTTAAGTATTGTATACTTTGTAGCCCTTAGAGCGTTCAGAATATCCAAGAAGAAAACACTTCTGAGCTTTGGAATCAAACTTGTTCAGATGATCCTTAGTACTCAAAATATAACAAATACATCCAAAAGGATGGAAATATGAAATGTTGGGTTTTCTGTTCTTCCACAGTTCATAAAGCGTCTTATTCAGAATAGGTCTTATGGAGATTCTATTTTGAATGTACATGATGTGTTAATTGCTTCTGCTCAGAAATGTTTAGCCATATTAGTCTCATTGATAATGGTTCTGGCCATTTCTTGAAGAGTCCTATTCTTTCGTTCTACAACTCCATTTTGTTGTGGAGTTCTAGGACAAGAGAAATCATGGGCAATACCATTTTCTTTGAAATAAATTTCAAAGAATCTGTTCTCAAATTCACCACCATGATCACTTCTGATTTTTATGATTTTACATTCCTTTTCAGATTGAATCTGTTTGCAGAAATCAAAGAACACATAATGTGACTCATCTTGTGTTTTAAGAACTTTACCCATGTCCATCTGCTGTAATCATCTACAATGACCAATCCATATTTCTTGCCTCTGATTGTTGCTGTTTTGACTGGACCAAACAGATCAATATGCAGAAATTCTAAAGGCCTTGAAAAAGAAACAACATTTTTAGACTTAAAAGCAGATTTTGAAAACTTCTTTTTCTGACATGCTTCACAAAGAGCATCTGATTTATATTTCAGATTAGGGAGTCCTCTGACCAGATTGTGTTTGTTAATTTGAGAAATTTTTCTCATGCTAACATGAACCAAACTTCTAGGCCACACCCACTGCTCTTCGTTAACAGAAAGAAGGCAAGTAACCTGCTGGTTTTTAAGATCTGAAAGATCAATTTTATAAATGTTGTTCTTTCCTTTACCTGTAAATAGGATTGAGCCATCCTTTTGACTAACAGCTCTACAAGACTTTTGATTAAAGATTATGTCATAACCATTGTCACTTAATTGACTTATGGACAATAAATTATGAGCTAATCCATCTACTAGCAGAACATTAGTTATAGAGGGAGAGTTACCAATACCAATGGTTCCATATCCTTTGATTTTGCCCTTTTGGTTCCCTCGAAACTTTACATCTCCTCCAAATTTAACTTCCAGACTTTGGAACATAGACCTTTTTCCCGTCATATATCGTGAGCATCCAGAGTCCAGGTACCATGACATGTTTGTCCTTTGTGCTGTTAAGGAGATCTGCAACATGCATGATTTTATCCTTAGGTACCCACATTCTCTTGGGTCCTTTAAGGTTAGTTTTTCTCACGTTCTGGTTGAACTGAGGTTTAGCATCAGAAGCATCAGAACGTGCAATAGAATATTTCTTGGTGTGTGTGACATGGAAATTCTTAGGATTTGATGTATATTTAATATCATGTGAATGTCCATACTGAAATTGTTTATACAGGGGTTTGTATTCAATAATCATCTTGTCAACAGGTTCTAGTTTATATGGAACATTGCCTTCATATCTTATACCTATTCTTTTATTTCCACTAACACCATATATCATAGAGGCCATCTGACTTCTACCTATACTTCTAGATAGAAACTTCCTGAAACTCAAATCATATTCTTTAAGAATATAGTTTGTGCTTGGAATAGAAGTATCTGGACTAGAAGATGTTTTTAGAGTTTCAACATTTTTTGTTAGTTTTAAAACTTTTTCTTTGAGTCCTGAGTTTTTATCTCAAGTTTCTTAGTTTCAGATGCAAAAGCCTTTTTGAGACCTTTGTATTTGATACTAAGTTTACTTTTCATTTCAAGATGTTCTGAGAGACTAGAAACAAGTTCTTCTCTAGTTAGATCAGAAAATACCTCTTCAGAATCTGAGTCAGAGGCAGATTCTTCTTCACCATCTACAGTTGCCATGAATGCTATATTTGCTTGCTCATCTTCAGATTCCGACTCTTGATCAGAGGAATCTTAGTCATCCAAAGTAGCCATCATACCTTTCTTTTTCTCAAATCTTTTGCTGGGCTTTTCTCTCTGAAGCTTAGGACATTCATTCTTGAAGTGTCCTGGTTCTTTCTATTCATAATAGACTATGCTTTTCTTTCCAGATCTTCTGGGTCCAGAAGATTCTCCCTTTTCAGGTTTCTTGAAACTTTTAAATCTTCTTTTTCTTGCTTTTCCAGAGTTGATTTACTCTTCTGGAAAGAAGAGATAACTCATCTTCTTCTTCAGACTCTGAGTGGTCTGATCTTTATTCTTTAGCCTGGAAAGCATTAGTACAATTTTTATTGTTATATTTAAAAGCAATAGATTTACATTTCTTTTGGGGTTAATTTGCGTCAAGTTCAATTTCATGACTCCTTAGGGCGCTTATGAGCTCTTCAAGGGATACTTCATTCAGATTCTTAGCTATCTTGAAGGCTGTAACCATTGGTCCCCATCTTTTGGGAAAACTTTTGATTATCTTCTTGACATGATCAGCTTTGGTGTATCCTTTGTCTATAACTCTTAGTCCAGCTGTCAGAGTCTGGAATCTAGAAAACATTGCTTCAATGCTTTCATCATCTTCCATCTTGAAAGCCTCATACTTCTGGATGAGATCCAGAGCTTTGGTCTCCTTGACTTGAGCGTTCCCTTCATGATTAATTTTTAAAGATTCAAAAATATCATGGGTTGTTTCCCTGTTGGTTATCTTCTCATACTCAGCATGAGATATAACATTTAACAATATAGTTCTTGCTTTATGATGATTTTTGAAATCTTTCTTTTGTGCATCACTCGTAGCTTGTCTACTGTTTTTGACTCCACCAGTTTTTTGATGTTTGTAACCATCCAACACCAAGTCCCATAGGTCACCATCTTGACATAGAAAGTAGCTCTCTAGCCTATCTTTCCAATATTCAAAATTTTCACCATCAAAGACTGGTGGTCTGTTGTATCCAATGAAGCTATTACTACCATTGTTACCATTGTTGTTTTGTTCAGTAGTGGTTGGTACTGGAGCTGCCATATGCATGCTTTTCTCCTGAATCTTTTGTCTAACACTGTTAAGTGTTTGCACCTAGAACCAAGGCGCTCTGATACCAATTGAAGGAGTGAAAAACACTTAGAAAGGGGGGATTGAATAAGGGTTGTTTCTTTTTGGCAAATAAAAATAATGAACGCAATTATTTTTATCCTGGTTCGTTTGAACTCAAACTACCTCTAGTCCACCCTCACAAGTGATTTACCTCCACTGAGGATTTAACCCACTAATCAAAAACTGATTACAATGGTTCTCCGCTTAGATCAACCTCTAAGTCTTCTTGAGTCTACAGATCACAACTTGATCACTCAAGGAATTTTGATTAACAAATATATAATCAAATAAGAGATTAAAGTTGCTTCTCCAAAGCTGTAATCACCAAGTGATTTTTCTCTTAAGTTTAAGTTCCATAACTCACTAAAAATACAAAAGTATGTGAGTTTGAATATGAAGATTGTTTGCTTGTTCAAGAGCTTTTTGCATGAGAAAGAATCAGAGTGTGTGAGTATGTAACGTAAGCTCTAGCTCTTTTTCTTTGGTTGACATGTTCCTTTTATAAGCATGAGAATGTGACCCTTGAACAGTTCTGCATTTAATGCTTTGGGTAAACAGTACAATGCTGCATTTAATGTTGCATACTTTGGTCAACTACCTCAAGCCTTGCTTCAACTAATTTTTATTACTTTGCCTTTTCTAGCCATACTTCTAACGTTCCTTTTGTCAGACACACAGACTAGCCTTTCTAGCTTTTCGTCATTTGCTTTTGTTCTAGAATCAGAATTTGTGATCTGCTTTGTTCATCAGAGTTTCTAGCTTTTAGTACAAGTTAGAACTTCTGCGCTTCAGACTATGGAAGTTCTTTAGAGCGTGATATCTTCAGATCTTCAGAGCTTGCTTCTGATAGTCACGATCTGATAACTTCAAGACCATGTTGTGATGTCTTTAGGACCATGTTCTGATGTAGCCATCCAGAACATCTGGGTCAGAGCTTCTGAAAGATAAGATATTGCATACTCTTTTACACTTTTCCTGAAATGGAAAAAGTAACTTATTAGAGTACCATATTGTCTTATACAAAATTCAACCCTAATGTTATCATCAAAACTAGAAAGTATGATCAGAACATTTCATGTTCTAACAACTTCCTTGATGTTTAAGCAAATGTTTTATATGCAAAAGGATATTAATTCTAAGAATGATAATTCTAATGCAAAGCCTATGCTATTCTTGAAGTTTAAATAAACATTTTTATTGGAATGAGGTGGCCACCTCTTGCAAAATGAAAGATAAAGCGGGCATACGGTACCAACATATATATGTGTCACGCTTCATTGGGAGTCGGTTAAATGCTATCTCAACGGAGTTCTTTTTCGAAATAAACCCTACTTCAATTAGGACTTTTAAGGGTTGTAACTTGGCCTGGTTCATAGTTTTCAGAAAACAAATGATTTTTAGGCTCAAAATTTTTTGGTACCCACCCCCTTCATGATGTTCTCCAGTCCTTTGTTAAGTTAACTCAATCATGAGTGTTAATCCTTCACAAGGAATTTTGAAACGGTTGAGGAATCAATGAGGTTTTTTGGACATGGCAGTCGTTCACCTTTTATTCTTCTGATTAATTACCACACGACTTTGTTCTTGTTTTACTTTCAACATCATTTTTTATCCTCTCTTTCATCATTTTTATTTTCATTTTTCATATTTTTTCGCCATCTATTTTTTTTGAACAAGTCGTGTGACCTCGCGTTGTCTTTGATTTGTTCGAAGTGATTGCGACTGCCTCATTCCATGACTGATGAAGGATTACCATTGTGGTATTGTCATCTTTTGACCTCTTGATGGGTGAAGGATAAATATTGTGGTTTTGACTTTCCTCAACCTTTTGAAGGATAACCATTGTTGTATCCCACCCTTGATGAGTTTTGTACACTCGATCAAGTTAAATGAACATTACCCAGCCCCTGGGTAAAAAATAAGGGTTTTTTTTATCAGAAAAGAAACTCCTACTTTAAGGCTCAAAGGGGTTAACGGGGGTCTATCTCCCTTATATCTCCGGTGTTTAGGGGTTTGAGACAATGTATGTACATCATCAACAGGGTCTTTTTATTTGTCATCATTCTCCCTCTGCTCTTTGCCTAAGCCAGCGATTAGTAAAGTTGGTATCGTAATGCCAAAAATATAGAGTGAAAACGAATGGATTACCTCAAGACAAACAGATTCTTTTATTACAATTTCCATTCAGGAATTAACAAGTTTTTACACACGATCAATGCTTAATCCAACAAGGAAATATTACAAATGAAAATGCAGTAAAGAACTAAATGAATGTCATTGTTGAGGAGACCTGACTCCGTCTGGACTTATTGCTCTAGAAAGCTTTCTGCAGTTTTGATACCTCATTGAGACTTCAATTTATGCAGTGGAGCAAATATGATTGCGTTGGAATCAACGAGGTATTGAACTTTGTCTCTGAATGGATGACAGTTCTTAGTTGAATGACCAGGTTCCCCAGCATGGTAGTCACAACTGACATTTGGATCAAATCCCAAATGGTAAGGAAAAAGGATAGGATCTAGTTGCTTGGGCTCCACCAAAGAAATATTTAGCAAATGGGAGAAAAATTCACTATAGGACATAGGAACCTCGTCATACACTCTTTTTGGCTTCCTAGATATCTGTCTCAGGTACCCATTTTATTTAGGCATCTTACCCTTCTGATTTCGCTGAGAAATATGCAAAGATGAAGGATCTAGGGCCCAGGATGGTGGAGCGTTCCTCTGACTTTAGGTAGACCCTTGATAGAAGACATAATCAACCTTCTCTTCAATAGTTGGAATCATATTTCCTTGCACTTTTAAACCATTTGGGGCGAATGTGATCATTGGCAACTTTTAAACCTTGGAATGATGAGATCTTGGACTTTATATTTCAACGCCTTACAATTCTCGATGTCATGACCAGGTTCCCCAGAATGGTACTCGCAGTGAGCATTGGCATCATGATCAAGTGGAAGCTTCGAATGGATAGTCAAGTTGTGAGGCTTAATCAACTGAAGTTCTATCAAGCGAGGAAGTAACTGAGCATAAAGCACTGGAATCGGATCGAAAACCTTCTCAGGCATCTTAGGTCTTTGTCCATATATTTGGCCCCTCTGATTCAATCTACTAACATGAACTGGCTGACAAGGAGATTTTGACACTTGATGTCGTCGAGGGACTCCGTGTGGTATTCCATGAACGGAAAGAGATCCCAACGAAGAGGAGAGATTAACAACCTCTGTTGTAGCAGGAGGAATAACATCACCTTCCTTTCTCAGTACCGTCCTCATAAATTCCATGATCAGGATCACTTGAGTCTTGAACAGAATGTTTTCCTCCTTTAACACACCCTTATCATGAACCAAGACTTGTATCTTCATCATAAGATGACCCATCTGGGCCCTTGATCGGAAAAATAGTTGTCATACCCCAAAATTTGCCCGATCAAATCTGCGTCTATTAATTCATCAGGGGTATCAGAATAAGGGTTATGGGGTTTAACATTTCTATTGTTAAACTCATTCTTTTATAAACCGCTTTGAGTTAAAACAAGGGTGTAATCAACAGGTATTTGGGCCCAATCAGTTGACCCAATTTATCCTTAGAAGGTTTGATTTCTTTTACAATAATTTATCAATATTTTTTATTGTTATAATTTTATTAAAACCATTATTATTTACTAATATTAGGATTTAGTATTATTATTAAGCATTTGAAATAATATTATTATGATTATTATTATTTGGATTAAAGTTATTATTATTATTAGGATTAGGATAATTAGTATTTTATTTTTATTCAGGGTTAATATTATAACAGGATTATTTTCAATTTTGGTTTAGCTTACTTTGAGTTATTAGGTTAATTGGGCACTAGGCCCATTAGGAATAAAAAATCCTAGTATTAAGCACTATAAAAGGAGGCTCACTCTAACTCTTAAGGGGGGGAGGAAGACATTCATACAACTTGACTAATCCTTATTTTCTCCCTCACACGTTCCACTTTCATACACAAAAAAAAACTATCTCCAAAAGGCCAATTCCATTCCCAACAAATTCACAAAACTAACTTGTCTTTTTCACATTTTTTTATTCACAGTAGAGCCAACAATTCACATGCACTACGAACCTTTCCCGTCAAAAAGGCTAACCACTATTTTCTTCCACGTATGTACACTATGCTGATGTTCATTAACACTATTTTTTCTTTCTAAATAACCAAATCACGGCCACATAGTATTCATGCTTCACTATAGCCAACAAACCATTAACATCATCATCAACAAAGACAACAGGCCATCACACAGCACAGCCGCACCGTTATTCACCTTCCTAAACTTCATACAGCCGAAGATCCATCAACAACCATCCCCTCTGAACTGATTCCTTCCATCAATGCCCCCATCCAAATCACCAGGGTCGGCCCAATGAATTTGGAGGCCTAAGGCAAAATTTAAATAAATTATTTTTATAAAAACTATTAATGAAAAATTTAAATTATTATTTTCTTCAATTAAATCATTAAATAATAAAAAATTTATTTATAATCTTTTAAATATTTAATTTTATTAATTTAATCATTATATTAAAAAAAATACATCATGTTATTTTTTATTATCTTAATAGTTTGAATTAATTTATTATTTTCTTCAATTAAATCTTTAAATAATATAAACTTAATTCATAATATTTTAAATATATTAATTTTAATAATTTAATTCTTAATTATTATTAAAAATATCATATTATGTTGTATAATCTTAATAGTTTGAATAAAATATTATAATTTTTTGGAATTCATGAACTAAAATATTATAATTTTTTGGAATTCATGAACTACATAATAAAAATAATTACTTATTATATTTATATAGTTTAAAAAATATATTAAAAAGAGTACGATTTTAGAAATTTAATTTAGAATTATTCATTCAAAATATTTATTTTTAGTTGGGTGAAAACAAGAAGATCATAGTGATTTTTTTTATAACCAAATGAAAATATATATAAGATATTAAAATCCAAATTATATATGATTTGCTTAAATAAAAAATAAAATATAGCTATATATATTTAACATTAATTTTAAATATTTACCATATATATTGAATGAAAATGCTTACGGATGAAAATTGATTAAAGAACAGGAAAATTTGAAAAATGAGAGTAAACTAAAAATACGTGAACAGTAGGTATTGAACCACCAACCTGTAAAACATTGCAATCTAAATTTACCGCTGAGCTATCATACATATTATGTAATCCATTCACCTTTACTTTATATATTTAATGATAAAATTATTTGGAGGCCTCCAATATAACCCAAAAATGTGATGCCCAAGGCGAAGGCCTTACTTGCCTTGCCCTTGGGCCGGGCCTGCAAATCACAACGACATAGCTGCGACATCACCATATCCAACGATCTTCAACGACTCAACACCGATGCTACCACCAGAACGTAACTCGTCCACCACCGGAAACAGCACCAATTCTCCGACTGGACAACTACAATCGCACAACAACGATTGATAGCCACACGTCATCACCATCAAACCAATCACGGCAGAAGAAGAAACGCAACAAAACCGGCAAAGTGCACCTCAAACGCACCTTCTCCGGTATCAACACGAAAGCGTCAACAAACTCATAGCACTCACCGTTCCAACTCCGATCAGCGTCGTATCGGACTCCCTATCCAACGGAGCAGCGAAAATCGCAACCAGGGAGTAGCACCAACACGCATCAACAGATCGAAGACGTTCAAATTCGTTTGCATATGGATTAAATTCTTTTAGATCCGCGACTTTGAGGTGCGTTTTCTTTATGATATAGGCTTTTTTTGCTTCAAATATGTGACGATGTGGTTCATGGCATTTAGATCTACAATTTTGGTTTAAATTTTGTTGGATTTAGTTGAGAATTGATTTGGTTATAGCCATGTGAAGACTGGATGAGGAAGTTGTTTTTAGGACTTCCATGGTGTTGTTTGTCACGACTTATATGTAGTATGGAGAAGAAGATGTTGTGTTGGCGACTTGCTATTGGCCATAGGTCTTGTTTTGTCTTTTAGTAACTAAAGTAGAAGTTGACCAATTGATGACAGTCTACATAAATTTATCATTTTTTTATTCCATTAAAAATCAGAATTGTGTAATAGTCCAAAGTGTGATAGGCTTGCTCCAAGCAGCCCATTCAATTTTCTTCTATTGGTACCCCCTCCTGCTGCTGATGGATCTAATGATGTTGGGTTTTGTTGGTTTTTTGAGCCCATTCGGATACCTTGTTTTCATACCCTACCTGAGAATTTTCACCACCCTTTGGCTGAGTTTTTTTAAATTATTTTGGGCCAACGGACCCAACCCAATTGCTCTTAACACCCCTTCAATTTACTAGCAAAAACAAAATACACCTGTCGTACGCTCGGTTTTTTACTACCTCTCGTGTGAGAGATACGAACTGACTCTTCTTTTGCTTTTTGAATTTTGAAAATCAGAGATTCGCCACCGACTTTTATTTAATCCAATTAAGGAAAGGTTTATAAAAGAAACAGAAAAAGACCTTTAAGAGATTTTGGGTAAGGGGGTAGGTTATACAAAGGGAAGGTGTTAGCACCCTTTGTATCCATGGTTATCTATGGGCTCTTAATTTCTTAGCTCACTCGTTTTGAATCATTTGTCTTGCCTTGAAATGCTTGTATGTGGTCTTAAAATTCATTTTGTAAATTGACTTTATAATGATCCTTGTGCGGATGTATACAAAGGGTTTTACCTTTCGAAGGATGTTTTGAAAAAAAGAACGTTAACTTCGTAATGATCCTTGTTTGGATATATACCAAGTATTGTCTTTTTTGAAAGTTTTGTTTTGAAAAACAACGATATATGAGACATTTGTTTGTTTTGATTTGAGCAAGCAATTAGGAGGACTCCCCTAAGTTTATAATGTTCTTTCCTATTTCCTTTAGAAAATTCTCCTTTTACCGGATGTAAACAAAGGTTCGATTTTGTATTTGAAACAGTAGAATTTGGATTTTGAAAAGAGTAACAGAGGGATTACCCTAAGAGGTGCAAGTGTGATTGTGTTTTGATTCAGATATTTTTATCTTTGAAGCTAGTGATCTAACGCTTCGGTTTTTATCTTTGACATACACGCAGTTTTATATGTACTGGAATTAAAATGCGGGAATGTAAAATGCGGAAAGTAAATCACGCTATTACATCGATTGTGCGGGAAATGTAAACTACGCTATTTACATGAATTTGACAACCTATACACTTTATCTAGGAATTTAAATTGCTATAAGATAAAAGAAATATTTTTTGGTTTTTTGGATGGTTGATTTTAATTAGAATTAATGCATAATTAATTTAATTAAAATGCTATGCATTAGAAATAAAATTTAAACCTAAAAAATTAAGTCTAAAATATGTTCATATTGCTTGTTAATTAATTTTAAAATAAAACTAATTTTTTTTGATTTTTTGAAGTTATTTTGAAAATTAATAAGTTAAATTAACATATAATTATATAAACAATTATACAAATAATTAAAACTTAAAGAGAAAAATATTCTAAATATGTAGAAAATTAGTCTATAATATATAAACTAAATATAATAAAAAAGAACAATTTTTTTCTGATTTTTTGATTGGTTGAAATAATTAAAAAGCAAATATATAAATATATACTAATTAATTAGACAAAATATTTTAATTATTAAGAAAAATAAAATATTTTTATGTCACAAATTAATAGATTATTTTATAAACCTAAAAATGAAATTAAAATTATTTTTGGATTTTTGAAGGTATTTTTAATTAATTATGCAAGAAAAAAAACAAATTAATTAAGAAAATACTAATTTATATGATTCAGTGTGGCAAACCCCTAGGGTCTATGGTGAACCTGCAAGACAAGGAGCGTTAGATGAGAGAATCAGGATGATCTGATGGTCATAGATGCGTGGCACATGGAAATAGCCTAGTCAGCGAAGCATCAGATCCAAGGATAAAACAAAACGCGCTTTTTTCAAACTGGCCAATCAGATGGCGCCACGCCTTCGTCTTCAACCTCCAGCCTTCACTTTTAACAGCGTTTTTGCCAAAAAACGCTGTAATAGATGAACTTCATCCCTGCAAAATAGCGAATAGGGGTAAACATGCACAAAAAAATTTCGCGACCTGTCCATTCTATTTGTCATGATCCACTGAATTCAATCATGCCATTATTTTTGTCTAATTTTGCCTCTAACGAAAAACCCCAAAATAGAGTTGAAGAACCCTAAAATGGTATCTTCATGGATACGTGACCAAACATCAATTAACTATCTAGAAACGATCAGAACAATAAACTAAACTCAAATATATGTCTACATCTTGTTAAACATGCATGAATGATCAGATATGAGGTGATTTATGTTTGAACAAACTGTGGCTTGTGTGGCTCGATTTGTGAGGCTTTAATGCTTAAAACTTATTTGGATAGGTTCAATGAAGTTCAGAGATGGTGTTTGAATACTTAGTTTGGATTGAACCTAACTGAAACTTAAAATTCGAATTTTAAATTTCTTACAAAATTTCAAGTGTGTTACAAGTGTGTTACAAGCATAGCAATGGTTCTGAATTTGTGTCTCTTGATTAATGAAGTATTCTACTTCATTTATAGGCCATAGAAGTACTTAAAAACTAAGCTAAGAAGCTTTGATGGCTTTGTTGAATTTTTGACTTTTTTAATAATATGTAGCTTTGAATTCAAGCAACCATGGCTTAATTTTCTTCAACCTTCTGTTGTACCATCTCTTTGGGGCAGAGCTTTGAATGATTCTTGATGACTCATGCTTAAGATCAAAGCTACATAACATTGTCTTGCACCATTTCTTTTTCAATTTAATTTTAAATGTAATAAAATTAAACCAAAAAAAGAAATAAAATGTTATGGGCCTTAGGTTGGTCGTGGGAGGCCCTTAACATTATTGGGAACATGTTTGGATCATGTAAACTTGGCCCCTTTTGGAAAAAAAACATTTTTGATGAATGTTGATTTCATGCATTTTCCCAAAAAATAGCCAACTTCAACAAGGCATAAATCCCTCAATTTTTATCATATGAAGGAGTTCTTGTACTTTTTAGAAGTTATCTTGATGTTATGGCCTTTGACAAAAAACCACTTTTGGTTGACTTTGAAAATGACCTGTAATGTCTAAGCTCATATTTTTCAAATGGTGAATCCAATGACCATGGGACCAATTGCATTTGAAAGATAATTGAATTTTCTTCAAAACAAGCTTTGGTTGGAATTTTTTGAATGAACGATGAGAGAGTTATGGCTGGTCAAATTTCAGTTGACTTTTTAGGAGAAAACCCTAATTTTGAAACTTAGGGTTTTGTTGATTTTTGATCTTTCCTTGATGAATTATGATCAACCAATGATAAAATGATGAATCTTTTGACAAAATATGGATGTTGACAAAAAATTTCATTTTTGACTGTCTGTTTACTGTTCGGTCAAACTGGTCGTCTGTTGACTGTTTGAACTGCTGACTGTGTGTCTGAGCGAATTGAAGTTTGAAAATTTGTATGGTGGTACTTTGAGATATATGGAGGTCCATGAAATCCATTTGAGGTCTCAAAAAACTTGTTCTCCTGAAAAAAAACAAAAACCCTAGTTAGGGACTGTTCGTGTAGGAGACAGTTAAGCGTACCTGATTTTTGTGCAGTGCTGAGCTTCTGTTGATCATGTGATGTTCAGAAGACTTCTAGAACAAAAATCTTGGAATTTTGAAATGCAAAAGATTGATTTAACTGATGGTACAAAACACGGAGAATTGCACTGTCAGCGGGTTTGACTGTCAACTGACTGTTCGGGCATTAACGTAACAGTTAAAGTGAAAATTCAACAGTTAAAGTTAATTTTTATTTTTTTGTTTTTTGTTGTGTTAATGGTGAAAACTTATTTACATGAGTGGTTAGAAAAAACACAAACATAATAAATATACTGTACGCGACAAAATTACTGATAATAACCTTGAAAAATATTTAATGCACAGTGAAATAAATATTTAACTGGCAGAAAACACACAAAATATTATCTGGATAATTAAAATACAGTAAGACAAATAATGCGACATTTAATACTGACAGTACAAATATTACATAATATAATGAACAGTACGACAAATAAACGGTTCATTATTTGAAAACAAAAGATACGACAAACTTTAAAAATGACGATTAAAAATCCATGCTATAAACAACAGCATATAGATAATCGGAAGTGTAAACATCGCAGGTCCGCATTTCTCAGGATTATGCAGACAGAAGAAAGACATGATCACCGTAGAAACAGTGATGACTATAAGAAACAGTGTATCCACCCACTTTGCCATTTTTGCCGGGGAAGAAGAGAAAATAAATAAGAGGTAGAAATTTGAGGGATGAGTTGAAATTTGATGTGAGAATTTATGAAAAAAATGAGAGGTATTTATAGAGTGAAAAGAAGGATAGAGACGTTTGGGAATGAAGTGATTCCGTACAAAAAGGAAAATTTGAGTGGTAGTAGGATTTGAAAGAAAGTGTATGGTAGGGTTTGAAAAAGAGAGATGTGTAGAATAAAGTTAGGATTTGATTTTGAAAGAAAGAGATTTGAAAAGAAAGGAAAAGATTTTGAAAATAATAGAATATAGTACAAAAATTAGTGGGAAACAAAAAACTAATAATAATTTACTTGTTACCAGTACAGTCTGAATCCCGGACTCTGCGCCTGCAAAAAGATTTAATTTTGTACCAATTGCGTCAATACTATTTATCTGCAAATAAATCTCAAATAAACAGCGTGTGTGAAGTGATAAACAGTACTTGGCGTTTGTGTAAGAATAAATTCAACAGCGAACCAAAATACCGTATAAGAAAAATTCTAAAAATCGAGTATTCATGAAATCAGGATATTTATGAAATAAAATCCAAGATTATATGAAACTCCCAATTTTTAGACAGAAGTTTGTTGCCTTCTTTCTGAAAAAGATGCGGGCAAATTTTGGGGTATAACAACACCCCTTGCAAAAATTAATTAATTAATTGGTTAATCTTAATTAATTGTTTAAATTGGTTTCATAATTTCTCTTCGATTCGATTATATTTCATAGTCGCGTTGGTGGGAAATCATATTTTATAAAATAATAATAAGATTAATACTCTTTTTAATTAATTGTTCTTAAGGACTTATTCGTTAATCGTTTTAATCGAATCGATCGATTGCGATGATTAGCGACAAAATTAATTTTTGTCAAGCAAATTAAGGGTCAATTTGTTAACCGTTTTAATCGAATTAATCGATTGCGATGGTTAATAATAAAATTATTGAATTTAATCTAATATAATAATTTAAACAAATCAAAATTCAATTTGCTATTTGTTTTGACTGAACCAATTGGTTACGATAATTAGTAATAAAATTAACCTTGTATTAATTTGTTAATTATGTTGATCAAAGCTATTGATCAACGCGATTAACAATACCAAGGTTTAAAATACTAATAAGGGTTATACGCCATTCAAAACACGTCTCTTTCACAAAACCCCGGATTTTCAAAACTGCGATAAGGTAATTCAAAATACCTTGCAAACTGCGAATTTCAAAACTACGATAAGGTAATTCAAAATACCTTCAAACCACCTCATATCAATTCTAAGGCGTACAACCCTGCCTCGAACTACGTAGACTCTGATCCTCCATAAGGAGGTACGTAGGCACTTGGCAACAAGGCGAGTCCCCTTCCCCAAAATCTCACTTTTCACCCTATTCATTTCCTTAGCTATAAACCTTAACACTTTTAGCCACAAACCTTCGCCTTAAACTCAAAATTTTAGGAAAGGGTTAAGGGTGCCTAACACCTTCCCTTGACCCGAATATAATAACTTACCCAGAATTCTCTTAACTGCGTAGGGTTTCCTATTCGCCCTGGTAGAATAGGTGGCGACTCTAAAATCTTAATTTTTAGGGCAGGTTGCTATAGCTGGCGACTCTACTGGGGATACACTAATGGTGAATTATTATGCTCCTAGATTTGTTAAAGGTTTAGGTATATGGTTACTTAACAGGGTTTGGCTAAATTTTCAGAGTTAGAATTTTGGGGTTAGGGTTTAGGTTTTTATTAAATATTTAATTTAATTTAATTTAATTTAATTTATTTATTTATATTTTTTATTTATTTACAGTAATTTTTTTAAAGTAATTAAAATAAAAATTTGTTTAATTGCATATTTATTTTTATTATATTTTTTGGATATAAATTGCTGTTTTGTTACATTTCTGGGATATATAAATTATGGTTAAAACATAAGTGTGGGAATTATCCTTAAGACCAGGGAGGACTTGCATCGCCTACGAGTCCTATTGATAATTCCACTCAGAGTGGGTTGAATATCCGGAAATGTCCAAAATGAGGCTTGACTTTTTTGAGGGCAGGACTTGGTATTTGGTTGATCTCTCTGAGAACCTACCCCTAAAACTCGAACCTCATGGGTAAATGAGTTGTTCTAAAATCCAAAGAGACAAATAGTCTCGGAGGCTACAAACGGCCCCATGAGACGTTCTAGAACATGCCCATGGGAATGGTAGACTCCCTAAGCCGTCATGGGGGCCTGGTAGTATAGTCCAGAATGCGAGAAAATAAACATGATATGCAAGCAGAAAATAGACATGATATGCAAGCACAAAATAGACATAATATGCATGAATAAAACAAATGATTCAGAAGATAAGCAATATATAAGCATACCCAATAAACAAACAAACAAAATAAGGCTAGGATCGACTCGCTAAGAGTGGACCCGCATTAGGTTTGACATCCCCAGCAGAGTCGCCAGCTGTCACTACCGCGAAAGATGGACAAGAGTCGCCACCGATATATTTATCCCATGATGGGGAAGGAGTATTAGAAAAGCTAACTCGAATAAGAACAAGGTCTTAGGACCAGAGAACAGGGTATGGGAGTCGGTTGCGCAAGGGGAAGGTGTTAGCACCCATCACGTCCTCCGTACTCGACGGGATCCACCTATGTTTGTTTCTATCTAAAGGGTGTATCTAAGGTCTATGCCTAATGCGAATGCATGCAAAAGAAACACGGGGAAAAGAAAGAATTATTTACAATTTTGCTCGCTTAGTCTCCGCTACCCAATGCCTACGTATCCCTTACCAGGAATCAGAGCTACCGTAGTTCGGCTAAAAAATTTCCATTTTTTTAGTGTTTTTTAGTTGAACAGAGGTTAAGGTCACAATCCACGATGCTCGACCTTTGGAGACTTACACGCCTAAGTATGGAATGGACTTAGCTTGTTCTTAGAAGAAAAGGAATATTGGTTTGTATCTTTTGAGGTAGATTGATGATGAACAATTCCCACTACGGGGTCACTCATCATCTTTCTACTTTGTTTTAATTTTGAACCTTTATTAGGTAGTTTAAGTATTTTTGATTGGGTGTTTTTTTAAAGGGAATTATTTTGCGATTTGAATCATACAAAAGTATGTAAGTGGTGTCAAAGTAGAATAGGGAATACACCCATTCGCTTCTCTCCCACTAAAGTAAGAAAAATTTGATTCACATATTTAGTTATTAAGTGTTTTAAAGTTGAAAAAGAAAAAGAAATGAAAATGGGAGACTAACCTAATACACTAACCTAATGATTGTTGTTTTATTAAGAGTCTAAATACTAATCAAGAGAGATCTAATATCCTAAGGGAACATACTAAGTAAAAAAACGATAAAAAAGTCATTTAAGTTGACCAAAGTCAACTTTAATAACTAGGGGTATTTTGGAAATTTCACAAAGTATAGATAATATTCACAAAATTGAAAGAAATAATTCCTAAACTAATAATGAAATATTCACAGGCACAATTTTATTTGTATCAAGCCTAAAGCTATTTTTATTTATTAAAACTAAAAACTAAGTATTTTTTTTATTATGAACCAATCAAGTATTAAAGAAAAAATAACAAACAATCAATTATAAATCCTAAAATCTATGGATTATTAAAAATTCTAATAGGCCAAGAAAATATTTTTTCTCACCTTTTTTATTTAGGGGAAAAATGATTTAACAAGCAAAAATAAAAAGAAAACCATTTTTTATTATTTTTATAAAATCTGTCAACAAGGGGGATCAATTAGCAATTCTAATATGAACTGAATCTCCTGACAAATGGCGCATGGGCCTCTACTCGAGGGAGTGGAAAGAATTTCGTTGAGGCCCATGTCACAACAACACGTTAGCATCAGCAAACAAGGGGTGCGTTCAGAAAAATCTACATAAGCCCAAGCAACAACACACTTTTGTGGCCCATCAACTAATCCAAACTCATTTTTATTCAGAATTTGATTTACTTCATTATCCAGCATGTGTATTATCATTTGTGCATACATAAAAGAAAATAACTCCACATGACCTAGAAATAATGTATCAATTGGTCCCTTTTATTTTAAATCACAAAAGGACAAAAAAACATGCTAGCCAATCTGAATGCTAAACCCTAAACTCTAAACCCTAAACCCTAAAACAATAATGCCAAAAAGTTGGGAAGAAGAACCACTGGATACACGCCACGTAAGTGAACGAACTAAACACAACACAAAAAGCCATAGCCGCCGGATCCCTGTGCCAGTCATCTTCTCTGTCGATTTCATCACGCCAGAGACCCTCCAAACACCCAAAAATTCAGGCCGTGACCACCGTTCAACTCGGTTTTCACCACTGAGTCCAAATCCATCATCCATTTCCTCCCATTCTCCCTCTAAAATCAAAACTAAATCCAATCTTAAAACCCTAAATTCAACAAACTTCACCAACAACAACACTACGCCTATCAACAAGCTCACAAATATCCATGACTTTCCAACAAGTGAATCAATCATTCAAAAGCGCAAACATTTAGAGCTGAATCAAACTAAACTAAAAAAATATTCACAGAAGATGCATACGGTGCAACACACACATGATTTATCATACTATTCTAACATGCAAAGGCAAATTGAGAAAAAGCTCACCTGTTACAAGTCTTGAGCAAAGGAAAACAAGAAAAACTTTACTTCCTCTTCTTTGGATATTTAAAGGTGATGATGGCTTCAATCTTTGAGAAATAAAATCAAAGATTCTTGGAGCTTGAAGGATATGGATCTTGTTTCAGAAATTGAAGTGGCGAACATAGCTTTTGTGTAGTGCTGATGATGACACGAGGAAGGAATGGAAGCAATGGTGATGTTGATCAATGGAAGAGACTGCTCATGGTGATGATGGAAGATGGAGCTTGGTAGTGCTGGAGGTTGAATGATGAAGATGTAGATGAAGATTTGTGGTGGTTGAAGGTGGATGAAGATCATAAGTTTGTTACAAGTTGTGATAAACTTTTCTTCTTGTTGAGAGAATGAAGAGAGAGAGACAGAGAGAGAGAGAGAGAGATGAGAAAATGAGGAGAAGATTTGAAAACTGAAAAATGAAGAATGAGGCGTGTGTGGGATAGTTTGAAGAGATCTTTCTTTATATAGTGCGAGTTCATGTGTTGTATGGTGAGGGTGAGTGTAGTGGAAAGATTCTCTACGAAACTTAATGTGCAAGTGTTTATATGTAGTAAAATCTCACGTGCCTTTCTTGATTCAGCAATTTGCATGGCTTGTTATGGCAATGTATGAATGTTGCTTATGTGTGGGCTGCAAAAATTTTGTGGTGCCTTGTCAAAATAACACTCATGGTGCCCATTTCGTGTGCTAATACCTCCAGCTACAATTTATCAAATGATTCAATTATGGTATCAATTTGAAGCTGACATGGAGATGAACAAAATACATGTTGAAGACTTCTTACAATGGTGATCGTAGCCTCCTTTAAAATAGCCTTGAAGTGTAGCAATCACCACCATTAGTAACTGGCACGCGTGTGGCTTGAATATTGGCTTGTTACTCTTGTCAACATGAAACTTCCAAATGCATGACTTTGGACCCCATATCTCAACAATCACATGACCAAAATCAAAGATCTTCAGCTTATTGGATAGAGGGCACGTAATAGAACACCTTAGCATTAGAATCAATTCAAGAAGGTATCCAAAATTCTATAAAGTTAGCCTTAGATTTGGCATGCCACCTATTTGTTCAAATGCTCGAGTGCCCAGAATTTTTTTGTGCCCAGCCAAATGCCACAGGATGACTTTGCATGGACATGACTTTGAGCCTTCCTAATTTGTTCAATACCCATCCAGTTGACTTGATTCTTTGTTTTTTTGATAGAGGGCATAGAGGAGAATAGGTTGACATTAGAGTTGATTCCATATGCTGCTTGTGTTTCTTTAAAATTAGCTTCAAAGCTGGCACACCAAGTGTTTGATCAAATGATTGCGTCATGCCTTAAAGTTTGCCCAGCCAAATGCCTTGATCAAATTAAAACTTCCAACTTAAAATATGTGTACCTCTTAATCCACTCTTCAAGTGCAAAAGTGTCCAACTACAAAGTAGTTCTCCTCCATGAGAGGAACAACTTTCAAGTTAAACTTTTCTCCAAAAAATGCCTCTAGCCACGTGTAAATGTGTCGTCAAGTCAGCTGACAAGCCATCTTAAAATCCCTCAAAATATTTCTAAGTATGAACTTTCCTTTTTTGGCAACTTCCATTTTCAACTAACTTTCCAATTTCGACAATTTTTTGATTTTATTATTTGTGTTGACTTTTCTTGACCAATTTTCATCCAAAATTCAATATTGGACAGTTGACCTTGACTTTGACCAAAAATCAACTGTTCTGACATTTCTCAATTCCAGATAAATTTCCCTGATTAATTAGCTTCCAATCCAATTCTCATCCATCTTCAATCAATAAACTCCACTGAATACCTCCTTAGGGCACCCACATTTTTCAAACTCAAAAATCAACTCCTGACTAAATGTTGACCAAAAAGTCAAATGTGTTAACTTTGGTCAAAACCCTAATTTTAGGGAGGCCAGATGATCCAGAAGCTTGTATCTTCCATTTAATGCCTTGAGTTGAATATTGTGAAACCCTAATTTCAGGAGAACTTCAATTGTGATGATTCCACACCATTATAATTCAGATCCTCCTTTTTTTAATCAGAAATTCCTTTCAGGAGAAGCTTTTTTTCTTGTCACTTTTGAGTAGTAACTATGATATGAATGCATGTATTTGAATCATGACCTATATGAAGTATGTATATGAATGTGAAGTGAAAGCGAGTTAGGAATAAATAGGTGGGCAAATTTTGGGGTGCAACAATGCGTACCAATTATTGGTGCAAGTGTGAGAAGACTAATGTTAGTTTTCCGAAGCTGAATAGCAATATTCTGAAACGATTGAATGAAGATATTAATATGGATGAAGTCAATCTTTCTTTGTTCTTCATGAAACTGCGAAAGGCTTCGGGGCCTGACGGATTCCATGCAGGTTTCTATTAGATAGCTTAGGATGTGGTAGGTGTTGGGTTAAGTGAATTTGTTAAGGATGCTTGGAATAACCCTAGTATCATTGCTAATATAAACGAGAATGATATTTGTCTGACTCCGAAAGTTGATTACCCATAAAAAGTTACTTAATTTCGACTTATTTCTTTGTGTAATACTATATATGGTGTTTGGGAGATTGAAGCTATATATGTCGCAAACTTTATCTCCCTATCAATCAAGGTTTGTATCGGGTAGATCAATCCATGAGAATATTATCATTGCTAATGAAGTCATTCATAGAATGAGTAATAAGAAAAAGGAGAAAGGTTATTTTGTAGTGAAGATAGATTATCTAAAGTTTGCGATAAACTCAATAGGAAGTTTATATGGATAACCTTTGAGTAAATAAAATTTCCTTAGAAAATGATCAACATTATCATGCATGGAGTTACGAGTATGGAGACCAATATGAACTGTGTTAGAACATAGTTTGGTTCTAATCGCATCTTAGTATTTTGATGATAACAATTAAATAAATTTTGTATAAGTTAATATGATACTCTAATTATATATCTCTTATTTCAGAAGAAGTTCTAACATATGCTGAAGTTGAAGCAAAACAAGTACCATCAGAACTTTGACTATATAGAATGTTGAAAGGAACAATATAAAGAAAGTCACGCTGAAGTCTAAAGAAGTTCTAATGAAGAAACTTCTTAAAGCAGCAACCGCTGAAGCAAAATTCTGATAGACGTTATTTCTACAAAGTCAGAAAGAAGTTTTCTTGAAGAAATACAAAATAAATTACTCTGACTGAAGAAAGATTACCGTTAGAGACATAATGATTATTAACGGTTAAGAGAAGAATTAGTAACAAGTCTCAAGAAGCGTGGAAAACAAGTTTATCCAAGATAACACACAAACATGGAGAGCTAAGCTAGCTTATTATCCAGCATCGGACGAAATCTTCAAATCATTATAAATAGAAGATTATTTGAAAAAGAAAAAGATATACAAGAAAGCTCTTACATGATATAGAAATACACGCAAGGTACAAGCAAGTGTGTGAGAAAGTGTGAAGAGATCTTTCTGTATATAGTGTGATTTCATGTGTTGTATGGTGAGGGTGAGTGTAGTGGAAAGATTCTCTACGAAACTTAATGTGCAAGTGTTTATATATAGTAAAATCTCACGTGCATTTCTTGATTCAGCAATTTGCATGGCTTGTTATGGCAATGTATTAATGTTGCTTATGTGTGGGCTGCAAAAATTTTGTGGTGCCTTATCAAAATAACACTTATGGTGCCCATTTTGTGTGCTAATACCTCCAGCTACAGTTTATCAAATGATTCAATTTTGGTATCAAATTGAAGCTAACATGGAGATGAACAAAATACATGTCGAAGACTTCTTACAATGGTGATCGTAGCCTCCTTTAAAATAGCCTTGAAGTGTAGCAACACCACCATTATAACTGGCACGCGTGTGGCTTAAATATTGGCTTGTTACCCTTGTCAACATGAAACTTCCAAGTGCATGACTTTGAGACCCCATATCTCAACAATCACATGACCAAAATCAAAGATATTTAGCTTATTGGATAGAGGGCACATAATAGAACACCTTAGCATTATAATCAATTCAAGAAGGTATGAAAAATTATCTAAAGTTAGCCTTAGATTTGGCATACCACTTGTTTGTTCAAATGCTCGCGTGCCCAGAATTTTTTTTGTGCCCACCCAAATGCCACAAGATGACTTTGCATAGACATGACTTTGAGCCTTCCTAATTTGTTCAATACCCATCCAATTGACATGATTCTTTGTTTGTTTGATAGAGGGCTTAGAGGAGAATAGGTTGACATTAGAGTTGATTCCATATGCTTCTTGTGTTTCTTTGAAATTAGCTTCAAACTTGGCACACCAAGTGTCTGATCAAATGCTTGCGTCATGCCCAGAAGTTTGCCCAACCAAATGCCTTGAATCAAATTAAAACTTCCAACTTCTAATCTCTGTACCTCTTAATCCACTATTCAAATGCAAAAGTGTCCAACTACAAAGTTGTTCTCCTCCATGAGAGGAACAACTTTCATGTTAAACTTTTCTCCAAAAAATGCCTCTAGCCACGTGTAAATGTGTCATGAAGTCAGTTGACAAGCCATCTTAAAATCCCTCAAAATATTTCTAAGTATGAACTTTCCTTTTATGGCAACTTCCATTTTCAACTAACTTTCTAATTTTGGTAATTTCTACAATTTATTGAATTTATTATTTGTGTTGACTTTTCTTGACCAATTTTCATCCAAAATTCAATATTGGACAGTTGACCTTGACTTTGACCAAAAATCAACTGTTATGACTTTTCTCAATTCTAGATGAACTTCTCTTATTAATCAGCTTCCAATCCAATTCTCACCCATCTTCAGTCAATAAACTCCACTGAATACCTCCCCAGGGAACCCACATTTTTCATACTAAAAAATCAACTCCTGATTAAATATTGACCAAAAAGTCAACTGTGTTGACTTTGGTCAAAACCCTAACTATAGGGAGGCCAGATGATCTAGAAGCTTGTATCTTCCATTTAATGCCTTGAGTTGAATATTGTGAAACCCTAATTTTAGGAGAACTTTAATGGCGATGATTCCACACCATTAGACCTCAAATTCTCCTTTTTTAATCAGAAATTCCTCTTAGGAGAAGCTTCTTTTCTTGTCACTTTTGAGTAGTAACTATGATATGAATGCATGTATTTGAATCATGACCTATATGAAGTATGTATATGAATATGACGTGAAAGCGAGTTAGGAATAAATAGGCGGGAAAATTTTGGGGTTCAACAGCTGCCCCTATTCAACCTTCTTGGACCTGAATGTACGAACGTCGTGGGTTCTGGACATGTAAGGTGTAAGTGGATTGAATACCAAAGAACCAAAAAATTTGCACTCTAAGAGAACAGAGAATATATGCTTGAGAGAGACATCCATAATCATAGGATCTGAAGGGGTATGCCGATAATCACCGGACTTGAATGAAGAGGACTAATAGTCATGAGACCCGATTACGGAAAACTAATCAACACTAGACTCCATTGCATACCCATAATCACGAGACTTTGAAAAAGGACACCAGTCATCACTAAATTTATTAGGAAGGACTAATCACCACTAGACTGAAGGTGGAGAAAAACATAAGAAAGTGGGGATTGAAGTGTGTTCTTTATCAATTTAAAAATCCCTTTCTTTAATTTCTTTTCTTTCTCTTAATTTATCTCATCTTCTGGATATGCTTTTGTGTTGCGGAAGCATGCTTGGAATGGATATGCATAACCAATGTGATGTTCATTATTAACTTATTTGTATCATCAGAACTTCTTACTTGCTCAGTACAGTTTTGAACTTGTTTACATGATTAGAACGAAGTTAAATGAATAGTACAGAAAGTAAGGAACACGTTTATTTTTATCCTGGTTCACCTTCTGAATAAGGCTACCTCCATTCCACCTTCTTAAGGTGGTTTTCCTCTCTACAGAGGTCTTAATTCACTATAACCAAACTTGATTACCTCTGCACGATCCTCCGTCGTGACTAACAACCTGCACAGCCAACTGCTGCGACTAACCATCTGGACAATGACCCGTTCAGTGATCTCCACGAGATATAACGTCCATTGACTCAAGAACCCTGCACAAGCTACCCGCGAGTGACTAACCCCTAGATGACTGAACCGTTCAGTGATCTCAGCGAGATATAATGTTCATCAATCTAGTAACCTGCACAACCAACTACTGTGACTGACTCCTGCACAACCATCCTGTTGTGACTCCCCCCACACAAGCCAACTGCTTGTGACTAACTTCTAATGATGAATCAGTCAGTGATCTCAGCGAGATATAACGTTCATCTATCTTCTGGAGATTACAGGTGTGCTTCTTAATTAAGCAGATGGTCTCCTATTCTCAATACGTATGTTTACAACAGACTGACTAACAGTCACTTCTGGTGCCTAAATAATCTATCAGAAGTTTCTAAGATATAACACATTACGAGCAATAACTCTATGTGTTTTACATTTAAATATAAGAACAATACATAGTCTTGTAGTCTTCTATTCTTGAACTTTTAGATGAGATCCTTTTCTTCCAAAAGCAGATAAAGAGCAGCAAGTCCTATGTTGATTTCTTTTTGTCATGGTCTTCATCTTTAGATCTTCTTAAGCTGATTTAGAGTAACAACTCCATTGTTGATTACTTCTGATTTGATCTGCATTTCTTCTTTCTCCTAAGCAGATTTAGAGCAGCCGCTCTATCTTGATTGCTTCTTGTGAATAGATCTTCATCTTATTCTTGGATACTGATCACAAAGCTTGTTACAGCTGATAACACATTTAATGATCATAAGCAAACATGAAACACTTCTTTAAGCAACAACTCAGTGTATTCAATTTCTCAAGTCATTCAATGTGAACAATGTATGAACTGATCAGGTATCAGTGAACTTCTAATAACTCCAGTTGAGGATATTGCTTAACAACAGAGATTTCTTATTTGCTTATATTAGGCATATGGTTTGTGTATCACAACACAGTGGAATATCACATACTAAGTATGTGTGTTCCTCTTGTGGAACTTCTGATGCATGGTTTCGTGTAGTTTCTTTTCTGCTTTTCATGCTCAGCTTCTCTCTACAGATTTTCTCCTAAGATATTTCTTGTTCTTCACTCCGTAGATGTATCCTGGATACATACTTTGATGCTCACTCTGGATGCATACTCATATGAATACACGAACGCATACCTTCAAGTATGAATTTGATCTATTTATAGAGCTTGATATGTTACCGTTGGGATCTAGCCGTTGAGATTTGTTTGAATATTGCTTTGAATGTTTCGTTTAGTTTGAGCCTTTTGTGACAAGTGTTGTTCTTGGCAGAACCTTATCTTTAACCTGATGATTATAGTGGATGACATTTTTCTTTTGGTTAAGCTTGTCTTTCCAATGCGTTGCATGTGGGTTGCTTCTTCTTTCAACCTAGGGAGTTGTTCCTTTTAAATGTTGCAACTGTTTTGCATGTGATGACGTTTATAGCGACTCTTACTTTGATTCTAAGCACTTGTATTTTATTTAATTTATATGTATGCTGAGCTGTAGATTCTTCATTGGTTCACAAGTGACTTTTTTTTTGTTTGTGTTTTGAATGTTGCTGCCTTGTGTCTTAAGAACTTCTAACTTAAGAACTTCTGATCTTTCTTCTTGCGTGATCTTCTGATGTTGCGTGCTCTTTTTGAATAAGCTTATTTTCCATCTTTGCTTGTTTGCTTCTTGATCTGCTGAATTTGGCAGTTTGATGTGTTCTGGATCAGAACATCTGATGACTGATGTCTCGGCATTGTTAATCTTCTGAATGTTTAATTCTTCATATATTCTTTCATATATGAGCCAGTTTCTGATGTATTCATTGTGCTCTTTTTCTGGTGAATCCTGTATAAGCATAATATCTACATACTAAATGAAACCATTAGTAATAAAATTGTTACCCACAAAATATATGCTTGTTATCATCAAAATTAAATTTTGAACACAGATTCTCAATCTTGTTCCAACATAGACCTAACCACGAAACACCCATAATCACGGGTTTTGAAAAAGGATGCCGATAATCACCGAACTTCAAAGGGAAAGACTAATAATCACTAGTCTTGACTACCGAGTTCCCATCATCACGGGATTCAGAAAGAAACGCCAATCATCATTGGATTTGAAGGAGGAGGACTAATCAACACTAGACCTAACCAAAGGATAACCATATTCACGGGACTTAAAAGCGGGATGCCAATAATCACTAGACCCTATTGAGGAAAACTAATCAACACTAGACTCTATTGCATACCCATAATCACAGGACTTGGCTAAAGAGTACTCATAATCACAAGACTCGAAGGGGTAAGTCCAATAATCACCTGACTTGAAAGGAAAGGACTAATAATCACTAGACCTAGCAAAAAATGCCCATCATCACGGGACTTGGAAAAGGATGCCAATAATCACTGGACCTTCAAGATGAGAAATAACCAAGAAAAACAAAAAACTCCGACAAAGAGGTAACGTTGTACCCAATCCACACAGGATAGAAAAAGTGAAACCTCTACTAGGGATGTTATTAAACACTGGATTTGAAAACGATGCCAATATGCCATTGGGCTTGACCGGGAGAAGACTAGTAACGACTAGACTCAATTAAGGGACGCCAATAAACACTGGACGTTAAGGTGGTGCCAATAAACCATTGGACTTGACTGAAGAAAGATTAGTAACGACTAGACTCAATCAAGGAACGTTATTAAACATTGGGTTTTCAAGGAAACACTGATGCTCTCGAAGCACAAGAACTACATGAATCCCTCAAGCCAAAGGCGGGGTGTAACTCCTCAAGAGTTACAATCATTCAAATTGCCACACACCAAGTATGGCCATCCAAATGATGGAGATATAAGATATTAACCTCATTCTAATTGCACTCGGCAAATGGGAAAATAACCACAAAGACTAGTGACGACCAGGCTCGACTAGAAGGCATTATTAAACACTGAAAAAGCACGGAGATATTAATGTTTGCGAAGCATAAGAACTACATGGATCCCACAGGCCAAAAGACGGGTGCAATTCTACAAGAGTGGCAATCATACGAACTTCCGCACACTAAGTATGGTTATCCAAACTATTGAAAAATGAGATGGTTTGAACGCCCATCCTCATTCTCACCCTTACTGTGCGCAACACGCGGGAATGTAACCACAACAAGACTATTAACAACTAGACTCAACAACCAGGTGACAGTAACCACTGAATATTCACAGAGATAAAGATACCTGCGAAGCATGAGAATTACATGAATCCCTCAGGCCAAAAGTGGAGTGTAACTCTTCTAGAGCGACAATCATTTGAACTTCCACGCACCAAGTATGGTTGATCGGAAAAATAGCAAGTGTACTATTTTCACCGACGTAGTAATACTGGGTTTTACCCCAAGTATCGATCACGAGGATTGCGTAGGAAATATAAATTCTTGTAAATAGTCAATTAAACAAAAGAGCATATGGGGTTTTTATATTGGAATAATACAATTCAATTAAATAAGCTGAAAGTAAAATAGCTTTTGTGTATAAATTTAGAGTAATGCCAAGGTAGGTGTATGATCAGCCTTCTAATGACTCTGTAATAAGATCTCTTTAACAAGTTCATATGATGCAACTATTTGTTCTTAAGGGTGTTTTCCTAAGTCCTTAGTGAAAACCTTTTGGTTTGCAATCCTAATGCCTAAGTCCTTAGAAACAAAGGTTTGTGAACCAAAGATGTAAATAATCAAGAATTTTTCAAATAACCTTACGGTATCCCTAGGCCTAGGTGATAACAATAAGATTTAATTGTTTAAAAACCTTAACAACCGTAGTCCTACAGATTGTTAACCGTGGATCAATCTTGTTTTGCCGACAAAGAAAGCAATAAAAACATTAAACAATTAAATTGCAAAATATGAAAGCTTGATTAAAGAACAACGATATTCAGAGTCATTACAATGCAAATCAGGGACACCCCCCTGGCATTGGGGGGTTTAGCCTCTCATAATATTCAAGAAAACAGAATCAAAGAGTTTAGACATTACAACAATTAAGAGAACTCGGATCTTCAATGGTGTCCACCGTTGAATCTCTTCGTCTTCCCAATCCTTGATGAAGCTATCTCTCCTTTCTTGTGAATTCTATCGTACGATCCAAAAAGTGTCTTCTCTTTGTCTCTCAATCCTCTTTTAATCCCTCTAGGTTTTCAGATCTCCGCCGCAATACCCAAACTGCCCCTGAACTTTAAAAAGATTGGAAAAACCAAAATTCAGAAATTCTGCCCGCACCGCTGACACGGCCGTGTCCCTTGACACGGGCAGACCGTGTCCGCTTCTGGTCTGGGAGATCAATTCTTCTTGAGGCCTGACACGGCCGTGTCAGGTGACACGGTCAGACCGTGTCCGCCTCTGCCCATATGCTTTTTCCTTGCTTTTTGCTTCTTTCTTCACATCTTTTGGCCACGCGATCTTCCATCACTCTAAAGCTAACCTGAAACCATTACCAAACGAGATCAAAAGCACCTAATTGACAAAGAAAACGACATAAAAATACATTGCTCATAGAATAACTTGAATTAGATGAATTAAAGAAAAATACTTAAAAACAACCACAAAGTGTTACCAAGTATGGCGATCTTATGCCGAATGTATGACGAAATTAAGTAGAAATGGTGACCGATCAATGGTTGTTCAAACAATTGAAAAATGAGTTAGGTTGAATGCCCACCCTCATTACCACTCTAATCTGCAGGCGGCATACGGGAAAATAACCAAGGAATCAAAAACTCTGACGGAGAAGATGATAATGTATTCAATCCGCACGGGGGAGAGAAGGTGAGACTTCTTCTAGGGTATATGACTGTGTGCTTTCGAAGCATGCACAAACAGGCTTATGCATTGATGCATGTTTGAATTTTTCAACGGCGTAAAGCTCTATATTCATGGACATGCTACGCGTTTTTTATAGATGAAATGTAATGATGATTACTATATGCAAAACGATGAGGATCCTTTAGAGAATATTCCACGGACTCGTCAATTGAACTTTGTCTCTGACCTCGGGTGATGAAAACACTAGGGAGAATCCCCTTAGTGTTAAGAACTATGTAGAGATACCAATAGACATTGGACTTTAACTTGCAAGATAAACCTTCTGGTTGTGGACTTGTGGAGCAAAGAAGAATAAATTCTAACTTCTCACCATGTTCCAGTGCTTGGAAGATTTTTAGCTTGAGGAGATTCCTTCAGCTCATGATGTTGGGGATTAGAAACCCTGATGAGGAACCCTTGTTGGAAGGAATGGAACAACACCTAGGAGAAATAAACTCATATGCTTGGGGAACAGAACAAACTCTCGGGAGGAATAAACTCCTATGCTCGGGGAGATTAACTTCAGACATCTTGCTGGGGAAAAGCATTATGATACTTCTCAATTATGTGATGGCCAACTGCACCTTACAGGTGAACAATGGTTCCTCTAGTGTAAACCAAAACGATCATGCCCCAGGCTGCCCGACTTATGAAAGAATTTTCCTCGAAAGGATCTTTACACCCTAAAAACTTGATATAATATTCCCCAGTATATTCATACATTTGAAATAGTCCCTCCTGATCAACGAATCCTTGAAGAGATTTTGTTAGTGCTTTTATTGGCTGATTGGCATCTATGTTTGGCTAAAACATAATAGCAGTAAAACATAATATCATTGTGAATATTGAAAATATAAAAAGAACAAAACAGGTACAAGCAAGATGTTAGATGGAATGTCATGACATCAACTCATGACATCGCGCCTGCAAAACTGGAAGAAAGATTCAGTTTGTACTTAACAGATACAGTATATTCGCAGAATATTTTGTAATAATATGTGGCGCAAATTTAAAGGTCAAACGAATATTTGAAGAATCAGATCAGAAGATTAAAGATTCAGGAAGAATCAGATCAGAAGATTGAAGATTCAGTAGTTTCTAATTTAGGAGATAAATTATGAAACTCATGATTAAAAGACCTTACTTGTAGCAGAATATTTCTGCATATTTGTAACAGCAAGGAGTGCTACGATTTGTAATCCCAAGTCCAATTGGGATCAGGTTATAAATAGGAAACTTTGTAACCTAGTTTGATATAGGAAACCTTGTTTAGAAACGATGTAGTCATTAGGGTTTCTATAGGTAGACAACCCAGGTTGTGGGATGGCTGCCATGTCCTTCTCGAAACCTTTAGGTTAGAGAAGTGATTGTCCTCACTTGAAACCTGTAGGTAAGAGTTGAGTATTGTATTCTTGATCGAAGCTGTGAAGCAAGATCAAGTTATTGTTCATTGTTAATAGTGTAAATAGTTGTGCAGGGTTGTAACAGTTAGGTATCACTAGGGAGTGAGCAGAGGTTCTCTTGTCTTGGATGTAGTTCAGAGATAAAGGTTGCATTGGGTAGTGACTAGGTAAACCAGAGGTTTTTGTTCTGTAAACCTGAGGTTGTTTACATAAAATAGTACTACTAATAGTGGAATCTTCTTCCTGGCTGGGTAGCCCCCAGAGTAGGTCGTTAGACCGAACTGGGTTAACAATTAACTGTGTTATTTATCTTTTGCATTGTTTGTTCAGTTATGAATGTTATGACATTGTTTATAACATCAAGTTCAGAAGTGTTAGCTGTTCCTATACAGAACCATCTAAAGATTATAATCTGGTTATGTCTACTAAACATGTGTGATCCTAGGTCTCATTGGCTCCTGTTTAGGAGTAATTAATAAATGGGGGATCTTTCTATTCTGCCTATGCTACATTAATAACAGATCAGATGTCTTGACATCCGGATTGACATCAGAGTCTGTCATACCAGAATTACATATTTTTTGAATCTCGACGTAACTGCCCCAGATTTACTGAATTTGAGAGAGGTGTCTCGACTTGGTTGACCCAGATTGAATGAATTTGAGAGGTCAAACCTCGATTTGATTTCCCCTGATTGTGAACTCACGAGAGAGATTCCTTGTCGTGACTGCCCCTGATTATGTGCATCTTATTAGAATCCTCAAGTTCACTTCCCTTGAAGTCAACCAAACTATGGAAGCAACTTTATCACGTTCAGCGGAGTTTTCAAATTTTTCCCTCAAGATACTTAATAAAAATGCATCTACTCAACAGAGTATTCAGGCTTCTCCCCCCAGAGTAGTCAACCAAAGAAGGTATCAACTGATTTGTTCAATGGAGCATTTAAACCTGTCCTTTAGGTTAATCAATCAAAGCAAGTATCAACTGCTCATGCTCAACGGATTATTTAGGCAACATTCCCTTTGATAATCAATCAACGAAGGCCACAAACTGCACATGCTAAATGGAGCCTTCAGACAACTTTCTTTGATAACCAGTCTTTGAAATGATTGCTTTTTACTCTACAGAGTTCTCAAGTCCCTTTTACTTTGGCATAATCAAGCTCTTCATGGATTCTTATCATGGCAACTTCTGAAGGAGTGAAAAACACTTAGAAAGGGGGGATTGAATAAGGGTTGTTTCTTTTTGGCAAATAAAAATAATGAACACAATTATTTTTATCCTGGTTCGTTTGAACTCAAACTACCTCCAGTCCACCCTCATAGGTGATTTACCTCCACTGAGGATTTAATCCACTAATCAAAAACTGATTACAATTGTTCTCCACTTAGATCAACCTCTAAGTCTTATTGAGTCTACATATCACAACTTGATCACTCAAGTAATTTTGGTTTACAAATATATAATCAAATACAAGAGATTAAAGTTGCTTCTAAAAAGCTGTAATCACCAAGTGATTTTTCTCTTAAGTTTAAGTTCTATAATTCACTAAAAATACAAAAGTATGTGAGCTTGAAGATGAAGATTGTTTGCTTGTTCAAGAGCTTTTTGTGTGAGAAAGAATCAGAGAAGAAGCACATCAAAACCTTCATGCGGGAGTGAAGATATTGATAAGGTAATCTCTGTATTTTTGTGAGTTTGTCAGGTCAGGATTTTGGTTAGGTCTAGTCAGTTGCTTGATGCAGAAGCAAGCATTGTGCAAGGTTGAGCAGCAATCAATCTGTAATTTTCATGCTTACTACTAACACTTAAAGTAAGCATTGTGTGAATTCTGTTGCGGTATGACTATTATCCGCTGCATAGTCTCTGAGAAACCCTAGGGTTATGTATAGTCAACAAAATGTATGGCAGGTATTGACAGCTATAATTAAAGTGTCAAAGATACTCGAGTAACCTCTAAAGTCCACTCATAATGGCATGGTTTATTAGAGCTGATGAATATCAACTGATCAATGATATTCATAATTATATGCATGTGTGTACCTTGAATGCAGCTACCAGCTGAAGAACAGATGTTCTGGTGCTAAACTAATGTAGTGTGAGAACATTGGTTTGGAACCTACTCCTGGTCTGGAAGAGGAGACATCTGACTAAGTTAATCAGGACACGGTTAACATGTGCTCAGTTCTACTAAGAACACTCATGAAGGTATTCCTTTTTGATCCTTTGTGTTGTACTTATGAAGAGCCTATATTTGCGAGTTTCCTCTGATCAACGAAACCAGATAAGTATTCATAACCATAAAGCATTTGTTGGAGCTTAATATTGTGTCTCAATCACAGTGAAATATGGTTAAGGATGTGTACTGCCCTAGTTGTTATCCAGAAAGGGTAGTGTTGTTTGAAATCAAGGAGGTCAGATGAATCTAACTAATTCAGTGTCATGCTATAGCTATGTCTGTTCCAGAAACCTAACTGAGGGAATCTCCTCTATAGGTAAAGACTATGGCATCCATCATCTCAAAATCAGAATGAAAGTCTAAAGAAAAGCTTATTGAGATGCTGGCTACTTTATCCCTTAATATGTCTGGATATTGCTGATAATTGGATTATTTTATTATTACCCCGAGTGTTGTCAATTTGACATTAAAGATGTTAACCAAGAACCATGAAGGATGATCTCATATATGATGTTACAACATCATCTCAAGATCTTCAGTTATTTTGTTTATTTGCCAAGTAAAGAAAGTATAAACGTGAAGAGGTAATCAGTCAGGATGACCTAGTGTGAGTAACAAATTCTAACTGAAAAGCTGGTAAGTACTTTGACGGGAGACTTAGTACTTATTAGGTTTAGAACCTGGATGCTGAACTGAGAAGAAGTTCTACTAGCCATGAGTTCTCAATTATCTTCACAAATCAAAGAAGAAGGCAAGAGTCTCTGATGTGGCATACTGATTCTGTTAAATATCTTGATGGGAGCTGGATATTTACAATGTCTATATAAAATTACTCAGACGTGTATATTGAAGATCAACTTATGGTTATACAATCATAGTTTCTTTTATTTCAAGTTGCAGAGTGTGACAATCTAAATCTTGTGTAGCAAGCAAACTGAGGTTTCTAAACTTGGAAACTGTGGCTAATTCCAAATGAAGGGAACTTCAAGGACTAACATCAAAAAAGTCTTAAAGTTGTATATCTCAGGGGGAGTAAAAGAGTATGAAGATCAGCAAAGACAATGTTTTTCTGCTTCTATCCATTTGAAAAGTTTTCTTAAAGACTAATTTTGAAGAAGGAATAACAAAGTCACACAAAAACCTCAAAGCATAACTCAAATCATGTTTATTCTCAAAGACCAGCAAAGAATATTCTTTGCATTATCATCTGACGACATGAATTGATGGTGTGTATCACTTGTTATGATCTAAGTGCATGATCCAACCTATGATCAAGTCCACCTGGTGCAGTTCGTCCTCAAATAACTTTTCCTGATGAAGAATTTGGTTAAAGTCTAGGTATGTTGTTTAAATTGCTCAGGTTTATACAGTCTTTTCGTTTTGTTTGAGTCTTGTTTGAGTCCCTCATGTTCTTATTTCGGATATGAGAAGTTTCTAGAGTCTAGTTTATGATTGTCTAATTGAGTCAATCACAGGGTTTAAGGGTAGTGTTCAGGCATTGTTAAGTCTGAGGTCATTCTTTACAATTGTTTGGTAAAGAATAAAGAGTCTTATTTCGTGTCGTGAACACAAATTGTTTCTTGTGTTCCAAGTCCTCTATAGAGAAGAGAATCTCTTTTGTTCAAGGAGCGTGTTAATTAATGTGTGAGATTGAAAATCACCATATCAAGAAGGATTTCGAATTGTCTTAAGCAGACCATGATCTGATTCAAACATGGTAAGGTTATGCTCAACAAAATTCAAGGAGTGGCAGTTCTGTTTGTTGAGATTGTGGCAACCTCTCTGTGTTTGCTTCTAGTATCAAGAGGTCATATGTTGATCGTTTCTGAAGGAGATAAGTTAATAGGCAAGGGTCTGGTGAAGAAAGAGATGAAACTTGTGGAGAATACTGGTAGTACAAATTTCAGACACAATGTTATGACATTCTACTTCTGGTGTAAGTATTTATTATAAGGAACAAATTTGCTATAGTGAGTGTATTCAGCAGGATTGTTAAACAGAGGGTGCGGCTCTTGAAGATATGAAGATGAGTCTTATATTTTCCATTCATCATTTCAAGCTTATTCCGTTGGGGAAGCTCAGATTATCTTAGATAGGGGATTAACTTCTTTTGTCAAGAAAAATTTCTTAGTTAAAAATACTTTAAACATCATGAAGAAAATGTGATACTTTTGTCATCTATTTGTGAATGGTTCAAGCTAACCATGTTCAACTGGTAACCACGATTCCTTCTCAACACTAATGAGGTAGTTGTGTGTCTAACAGTATCAAGGTGTTCAGAACAACAGAAGTCTAAGTCTATGACTAGTGAGTAAGTAGGGAGTCTGTTAATTGGTCCAAAAGATGCTTTGTCTTAATCTTTTACGTAATCTTGAGCTATGTGCTTAAAGGGAAGAAAAGTGACAATGTCTGACACGATGTCATGACATGTCTAAAGACATTGAATCTTCTAAGTCAAACAAGGAAATCTGACTTGAAGTTTATCTACACATCAGTGGTCGGTGTAAAGTACAAACAATGACTATGCATGCACTGGTAATTCAAGATAACTCATACCAGAAAAATAGTCAAAAACTGCTTTGGAAAGAGTAATTTCTTTTGGAATTGTTTCCTAATTAACCGTTTGATCATTGAGCAAGACCAAAGACCATCGTTATTTCCTATAATCTCTAATGGCTATATAATAACATCTCCATGAATTGCAGAAATCAAAATCTCTCAAAATGTCGTTTGTGTGCGTTCTTGTGAGTCGTGTCTGGGTTTGGTATTGCGATGGGTTGCTGTACCAAAACCTCTTCAGAAAAAGAAAAACACGGGTTGGGGATGTTGATGGTCTCTACCGTGGGTTTTTCTGCAATAATAACAAAGGTGTTCCACTGCATATTATGACATCGGTCCATTCTTTGTCATATTGTGTCCAAAAAGGGGGAGAGAATACCATCTACCATCTTCTGATTTTGCTACTGTAAAAAGAAACAAAGGATTTTGTAGCAGACTAACGATGTTATGATGTGGTTCAAGTCCTGAAGAACAAAAGGTAAAAGCCCAATTCTGAGAATGAAAAATTCTATTCTTCCTTGGTGTCTTGAAAGTTGAAGTAGTTATGTTTTGCTGCACGTTTAATGAATGTTTAAGTTTTAGCAAAAATATGCCAAAGTGGGAGATTGTTAGTGCTTTTATTGGCTGATTGGCATCTATGTTTGGCTAAAACATAATAGCAGTAAAACATAATATCATTGTGAATCTTGCAAATATAAAAAGAACAAAACAGGTACAAGCAAGATGTTAGATGGAATGTCATGACATCAACTCATGACATCGCGCCTGCAGAACTGGAAGAAAGATTTAGTTTGTACTTAACAGATACAGGATATTCGCAAAATATTTTGTAATCCTATGTGGCACAAATTTAAAGGTCAAAAGAATATTTGAAGAATCAGATCAGAAGATTGAAGATCTAGGAAGAATCAGATCAAAAGATTGAAGATTCAGCAGTTTCTAATTTAGGAGATAAATTATGAAACTCATGATTAAAAGACCTTACTTGTAGCGGAATATTTCTGCATATTTGTAACATCAAGGAGTGCTGCGATTTGTAAGCTCAAGTCCAATTGGGATCAGGCTATAAATAGGAAACTTTGTAACCTAGTTTGATATAGAAAACCTTATTTAGAAACGATGTAGTCATTAGGGTTTCTATAGGTAGACAACCCAGGTTGTGGGATGGCTGCCATGTCCTTCTCGAAACCTGTAGGTTATAGAAGTGATTGTCCTCTGTTATCCTCGGTTTTTTTGTGGGATGCGAACTGACTCTTCTTTTATTTTTTGAGTTGTGAAAATCAGAGAGTCGCCATCGACTTTTATTTTATCCAATTAAGTAAAGGTTTATAAAAGAAACAGAAAAAGACCTTAAAGGGAAGGTGTTAGCACTCTTTGTATCCATGGTTATCCATGGGCTCTTAATTGCTTAGCTCACTTGTTTGAATCGTTTGTTTTGCTTTGAAATGCTTGTATGTGGTTTTAAATATTTTGTAAAGAATTAACTTTGTAATGATCCTTGTGCGGATGTATACAAAGTGTTTATCTTTCGAAAGATATTTTGATGGTTCGAAAAAAAGATTTTTAACTTCGTAATGATCCTTGTTTGGATATATACAAAGTGTTGTCTTTTTGAAAGTTTTTTTTGAAAAAATAGTGATGTGTAAGAACTTCTGTTGTTTTTGATTGAGCAAGCAATTAGGAGGTATACCCTAAGTTCATAAGGTTCTTTCCCATTTCTTTTAGAAAATTTTCTTTGACTGGATACAGAAATAAATTTGAATTGTATTTCAACAGTAGAATTGATTTTTGAAAAGAGTAACAGAGGGATTACCCTAAGAGGTGCAAGTGTGATTGTGATTTATTTTCAGATACGTTATCTTGAGATTAGTGATCTAGCACTTCAGTTTTATTCTTGTCATATACGCAGTTTTATATGTACAGGAATTAAAGTGGGGGAATGTAAAATGCGGAAAGTAAATCTACGCTATTACATCGATTGTGCGAGAAATGTAAACTACGCTATTTGCATGAATTTGACAACCTATACACTTATCTATGAATTTAAATTGCAATAAGATAAAGGGAAAATATTTTTTTGGATTTTTGGATGGTTGATTTTAATTAAAATAGATGCATAATTAATTTAATTAAAAGTTTAAGAATTAGAAATAAAATTTAAACCTAAAAAATTAAGTCTAAAATATGTCCAAATTGTTTGTTAATTAATTTTAAAATAAAATTAATTTTTTTGTGATTTTTGAAATTGTTTTTAAGATTATTAAGTTAATTAACATATAATTATACAAATAATTATACACATAAATTAAACTTAAAGAGAAAAATACTCTAAATATGTGCAAAATTAGTTTATAATATATAAACTTAATTTAATAAAAAGAAGATTTTTTTTTTTTTGATTTTTTGATAAGTTAGAAATAACTAAAAGATGAATGTATAAATATTATCTAATTAATTAAACAAGATATTTTAATTATTAAAAAAAATAAAATATTTTTGTGTCAAAAATTAATACAATATTTTATCACCCTAAAAATATTTTTTGCATATTTTTCTGATTTTTTAAACTATTTTTAAATAATTTTGCAAAAGAAAATTAAATAAAATAGAAAATATATTAAATTTGGATCAAGTGTGGTAGACCGGAGGGTCTATGGTATGGAAGGCGTGATCAGGTGCGTTGGATCTTGAATTAATGAAATCTGAGGGCTTCAAATGATAGGGTGCATCCCATGTGTGTGGGATTAAAAACACTGGATCTGTCAGT
This sequence comes from Vicia villosa, assembly GCF_029867415.1. Taxonomy (NCBI): domain Eukaryota; kingdom Viridiplantae; phylum Streptophyta; class Magnoliopsida; order Fabales; family Fabaceae; genus Vicia; species Vicia villosa. The sequence goes on along the minus strand of NC_081181.1, from coordinate 61,468,025 downwards.
TTAAAAACATTTCACGTGGGACCAGGATTTAAACCAGAGCCAATCAGAGCTCTTCCCTCCGCCACGCAAGCATTGACCGAGCCTGGAAATGTCAAACCACCACGCACGGTGGTTACCACCTTCTTCTCCGGCAACGCAAACCCTAGCTACGGCGGAATAGCGTGATTCGAGAAGGTTGAACACCCTTACCCCCCTAAATCAGACCTTGCGAATGCAATGGAGTGGTCCATTTGTCCTGAAAAGGCCTGTATAAAGAGCTACGAAGAAGAACTTGAGAACACGGTTAGCAATGGCAACCTATGATCTGGACGTTAGATCTTTCATGTTAAGGTTCAAACCTGACCTGATGATCACTATAAACTCAACCATAACCATTAGACATGATAACAATGCATAAATGAAGAGTTTGAATTCAATGAAAGTTACCAAACCGGAGAGTGATGGAACTCGTGTTTCAGGTCCTTCTGAACTTGGCTATTGATCCAAACCTACCTAAACATGTCCTAGGAGATGATTTATGGACTTAGTTTGTTTTGAAACTAACTGCAAAATCAAACACGAAAAGTAAAGTTTCTTGTAAAATTTTTTAGTTTTGTGAAGTTTTTGAGCTATTCTTTGTGAACTATTTCGTGTGTCCTTTGTTGCTGAAGTGTTCATGTCATTTATAAGCAATATGAGTGCTGAAATCTTAAGCTACCAAGCTCTTTAGTGTCTTTGAACTTTTGATTTTTTTAATAATAAAAGCTTTGAATTTCTTGGCCATGGCTTTAATTTTCTTCACCCCTCTTGCCATAGGTCTTCTGTACCTCTATGCTGCAGAACTTGGATCAAACTTGGTGACTCAAGCTAAGGACAAAAGCCTTGAATCATTATCTTGAACCATTTCTTTTTTAATTTAACTTTAAATGAAATAAAATTAAATTAAAAAAGAAATAAAAATGTCATGGGCCTAATGTTGGTCGTGGGAGCCCTTTAACATCATTAGAAACATGTTTGGATCATGAATGCTTGGCCTCTTTTGAAAAAAAACAATTTTGATCAATGCTAGTTTCATGCATTTTCCAAAAAATTGCCAACTTCAACAAGGCATAAATCCCTCAATTTTGATCATATGAAGGAGTTCTTGTACTTTTTAGAAACCTCAAGATGTCCTCTACAAGCTACCTTGAAAGCTTTTTTGCATTTGGAGAAGTTATCTTGATGTTATGGGCTTTGACAAAAAACTGCTTTTGGTTGACTTTGAAAATGACCTGTAATGTCTTGGCTCATATTTTCCAAATGGTAAATCCAATGACCATGGGACCAATTTCATTTGAAATATAATTTAATTTCCTTCAAAATAAGCTTTGGTTGGAATATTTCGGATGAACGAGGAGAGAGTTATGGCCGGTCAAAGTTCAGTTGACTTTTTAGGAGAAAACCCTAATTTTGAAACTTAGAGTTTTGTCGATTTTTGAACTTTTCTTGATGAATTATGATCAACCATTGATCAAATGATAAATCTTTTGACAAAATATGGATGTTGACAAAAAATTTCATTTTTTGACTGTCTGTTGACTTTTCGGTCAAACTGGTCGTCTGTTGACTGTGCGTCCGAGCGAATTGAAGTTTGAAAATTTGTCTGGTGGTACTTTGAGACATATGGAGATCCATGAAATCCATTTGAGGTCTCAAAAAACTTGTTCTCCTAAAAAAACAAAAACCCTAGTTAGGGACTGTTTGTGTAGGAGACAGTTAAGCGTACCTGATTTTTATGCAGTGTTGAGTCTCTGCTGATCATGTGATTATCAGAAGACTTCTAGAACAAAAATCTTGGAATTTTGAAATGCAAAAGATTGACTTGACTGATGGTACAAACACGGAGAATCATGCTGTCAGCGGGTTTGACTGTTAACTGGCTGTCCGGGTATTATCATAGCAGTTAGAGGGAAAACTTAACAGTTAAAGTTAATTTTTTTCTTTTTGTTTTTGTTGTGTTAATGGTGAAAAAATTGTTTACATGATTTGTTAGAAAAACACAAACATAATAAATATACTGTACGCGAACGAAATTACCGATAATAATATTGAAAAGGATTTAATGCACAGAAATATAAATATTTAACTAGCAATAAACACACATAATATTATCTCGATAATTAAATGACGCTACAACAGACAATACAATATTTAATACTGACAGTACAAATATTACATAAGAATATAGCGAACAGTACGACAAATATAATGAACGGTACGTTATTTGAAAGCGAAAGATACGACAAACTTTAAGTATGACGATTAAAAACCCATGCTATAAACAACAATATATAGATGTACGGGAGTGCAAGCATCCCAGGTCCGCATTTTTCAGGACTATGCAGACAGAAAAAGGACATGATCACCACAAAAACACTGATGACAACAAGAAAAAACGTATCCACCCACATTGCCATTTTTTGCCGGGGAAGAGGAGGAAATAATTATGAGATAGTATGATAGAAATTTGGGGGGGGGGGGATGAGTGAAATTTGATATGAGATTTTATGGAAAAAATGAGGGGTATTTATAGAGTGAAAAGAAGGATGGGGACGTTGGGGAATGAAGTGATACCGTTCAAAAAAGGAAAGTTTGAAAGATAGTAGGTTTTGAAAAAATATATGGTAGGGTTTGAAAAGAAAGATGTATAGAATAAATTTAGGATTTGATATGAAAGAAAGAGATTTGAAAACAATAATATAGTACAAAAATTAGTGGGAAACAAAACCAATAATAATTTAATTGTTACCAGTACAGTCCGAATCCCCGGATTCTGCGCCTGCAAAATTTAATTCTGTACCAATTGCGTCAGTATCATTTATCTAAAAATAAATCTCAAATAAACAGTGTATGAAGTGATAAACAGTATTTGGCGTTTGTGTAAGAATAAATTCAACAGCGAACCAAAATACCGTACAAAAACATTCTAAAAACTGAGTATTCATAAAATCAGGATGTTTATGAAATAAAATCCAAGATTATATAAAACTCCCAATTTTTAGACAGAAGTCTGTTGCCTTCTCTTTGAAAAAAGATGCGGGCAAATTTTGGGGTATAACATCCTCACTCGAAACCTGTAGGTAAGAGTTGAGTATTGTATTCTTGATCGAAGCTGTGAAGCAATATCAAGTTATTGTTCATTGTTAATTGTGTAAATAGCTGTGCAGGGTTGTAACAGTTAGGTATCACTAGGGTGTGAGCAGAGGTTCTCTTGTCTTGGATGGAGTTATGAGATAAAGGTTGCATTGGGTAGTGACTAGGTAAACCAGGGGTTTTTTATCTGTAAACCTGAGGTTGTTTACATAAAATAGTACTACTAATAGTGGAATCTTCTTCCTGGCTTGGTAGCCCCCAAAGTAGGTAGTTAGACCGAACTGGGTTAACAATTAACTGTGTTATTTATCTTTTGCATTGTTTGTTCAGTTATGAATGTTATGACATTGTTTATAACATCAAGTTCAGAAGTCTTAGCTGTCACTAAACAGAACCCTCTAAAGATTATAATCTGGTTATGTCTACTGAACATGTGTGATCCTAGGTCTCATTGACTCCTGTTTAGGAGTAATTAATAAATGGGGGATCTTTCTATTTTGCCTATGCTACATTAATAACAGATCAAATGTCTTGACATCGGGACTTACATCCGAGTCTGTCATACCAGAATTACATATTTTTTGAATCTCGACGTAACTGCCCCAGATTTACTGAATTTGAGAGAGGTGTCTCGACTTGATTGAATGAATTTGAGAGGTCAAACCTCGATTTGATTCCCCCTGATTATGAACTCACGAGAGAGATTCCTTGTCGTGACTGCCCCTGATTATGTGCATCTTATCAGAATCCTCGAGTTCACTTCCCTTGAAGTCAACCAAACTATGGAAGCAACTTTATCACGCTCAGCGGAGTTTTCAAAATTTTCCCTCAAGATACTTAATCAAAATGCATCTACTCAACAGAGTATTCAGACTTCTCCCCCAAGGGTAGTCAATCAAAGAAGGTATCAACTGATTTGCTCAATGGAGCATTTAAACATTTCCTTTAGGTTAATCAATTAAAGCAAGTATCAACTGCTCATGCTCAACGGAGTATTTAGGCAACGTTCCCTTTGATAATCAATCAACGAAGGCCACAAACTGCACATGCTCAATGGAGCCTTCAGACAACTTTCTTTGATAACCAGTCTCTGAAATTATTGCTTTTTACTCTACAGAGTTCTCAAGTCCCTTTTACTTAGGCATAATCAAGCTCTTCATGGATTCTTATCATGACAACTTCTGAAGGAGTGAAAAACACTTAAAAAGGGGGGGATTGAATAAGGGTTGTTTCTTTTTGCTAAATAAAAATAATGAACACAATTATTTTTATCCTGGTTCGTTTGAACTCAAACTACCTCCAGTCCACCCTCACAGGTGATTTACCTCCACTGAGGATTTAATCCACTAATAAAAAACTGATTACAATGGTTTTCCACTTAGATCAACCTCTAAGTCTTCTTGAGTCTACAGATCACAACTTGATCACTCAAGGAATTTTGGTTTACAAATATATAATCAAATACAAGAGATTAAAGTTGCTTCTAAAAAGCTGTAATCACCAAGTGATTTTTCTCTTAAGTTTAAGTTCTATAACTCACTAAAAATACAAAAGTATGTGAGCTTGAAGATGAAGATTGTTTGCTTGTTCAAGAGCTTTTTGCGTGAGAAAGAGTCAGAGTGTGTGAGTATGTAACGTAAGCTCTAGCTCTTTTTCTGGGGCTGACATGTCCCTTTTATAGGCATGAGAATGTGACGGTTGAATAGTTCAGCATTTAATGCTTTGCTTAAACACTACAATGCTGCATTTAATGTTGCATACTTTTGTCAACTACCTCGAGCCTTGCTTCAACTACTTTTTCTGACTTTTCCTTTTGTTGCCATACTTCTAACATTCCTTTTGTCAGACACACAGACTAGCCTTTCTAGATTTTCATCATTTTCTTTTGTTCTGGAATCAGACTTTGTGATCTGCTTTGTTCATCAGAGTTTCTAGTGTTTGGTGAAAGTTAGAACTTCAGCGCTTCAGACTATGGAAGTTCTTTAGAGCGTGATACCTTCAGATCTTCAGAGCTTGCTTCTGATAGTCACGATCTGATATCTTCAAGACCATGTTGAAATGTCTTCAGGACCATGTTCTAATGTAGTCATCCAGAACATCTAGGTCAGAGCTTCTGAAATATAAGATATTGCATACTCTTTTACAATTTTCCTGAAATGGAAAAAGTAACTTATTAGAGTACCATATTGTCTTATACAAAATTCATTCCTAATGTTATCATCAAATCTAGAAAGTATGATCGGAACATTTCATGCTCTAACAACTTCCTTGATGTTTAAGCAAATGTTTTATATGGAAAAGGATGTTAATTCTAAGAATGATAATTCTAATGCAAAGCCTATGCTAGTCTTGAAGTTTAAATAAACATTTTTATTGGAATGAGGTGGCCATCTCTTGTGAATGAATCACAACTTCGATTTTTGCAATATGAAAGATAAAGCGGGCATACGGTACCAACATATATATGTGTCACGCTTATTTGGGAGTCAGTTAAACGCTATCTCAACGGAGTGCTTTTTCGAAATAAACCCTACTTCAATTAAGACTTTTAACGGTTGTAACTTGGCCTGGTTCATGGTTTTCGAAAAACAAAGGATTTTTAGGCTCAAAATTATTTGGTACCCACCCCCTTCATGATGTTCTCCAATCCTATGTTCAATTAACTCAATCATGAGTGTTCATCCCTCACAAGGAATTTTGAAACGGTTGAGGAATCAATTAGGTTTTTCGGCCATGGCAGTCGCTGACCTTTTATTCTTCTGATTAATAATCACACGACTTTGTTCTTGCTTTACTTTCAACATCATTTTTTTATCCTCTCTTTCATCATTTTTATTTTCATTTTTCATATTTTTTCGCCATCTATTTTTTTTGAACAAGTCGTGTGACCTCGCATTGTCTTTGATTTGTAGGAAGTGACTGCGACTGCCTCATTCCATGATTGGTGAAGGATTACCATTGTGGAATTGTCATCTTTTGACCTCTTGATGGGTGAATGATAAACATTTTGGTTTTGAATTTCCTCAACCCTTTGAAGGATAACCATTGTTGTATCCCACCCTTGATGAGTTTTGTACGCTCGATCAAGTTAAATGAACACTACCCAGCCCCTGGGTAAAAAATAAGGGTTTTTTCTGATCGGAAAAGAAACTCCTACTTTAAGGCTCAAAGGGGTTAACAAGGGTCTATCTCCCTTATATCTCCGGTGTTTGGGGGATTGAAACAATGTCTGTACATCATCAACAGGGTCTTATTCAAAAACACACAATTAGAGATTTTGCATTTGTTTTATTTGTCATCATTCTCCCTCTGCTCTTTGCCTAAGCCAGCGATTAGTAAAGTTGGTATCGTAATGCCAAAAATATAGAGTGAAAACGAATGGATTACCTCAAGACAAACACATTCTTTTATTACAATTTCCATTCAGGAATTAACAAGTTTTTACACGCGATCAGTGCTTAAACAAACAAGGAAATATTACAAATGAAAATTCAGTAAAGAACTAAATGAATGTCATTGTTGAGGAGACTTGACTCCGTCTGGACTTATTTCTCTGGAAAGCTTTCTGCAGTTTTGATACCTCGTTGAGACTTCAATTTATGCATTGGATCAAATGTGATTGCGTTGGAATCAACGAGGTATTGAACTTTGTCTCTAAATGGGTGACAGCTCTTAGTTGAATGACCAGGTTCCCCAGCATGGTAGTCACAATTGACATTTGGATCAAATCCCAAAGGGTAAGGAAAAAGGATAAGATCCAGTTGCTTGGGCTCCACCAAAGAAATATTTAGCAAATGGGAGAAAAATTCACTATAAGACATGGGAACCTCGTCATACACTCTTTTTGGCTTCCTAGATCTCTGTCTCAGGTACCCATTTTGTTTAGGCATCTTACCCTTCTGATTTGGCTGAGAAACATGCAAAGATGGAGGATCTAGGGCCCAAGAAGGTGGAGCGTTCCTCTGAATTTAGGTAGACCCTTGATAGAAGACATAATCAACCTTCTCTTCAATAGTTGGAATTAGATTTCCTTGCACATTTAAACCATTCGGGGTGAATGTGATCACCTTGGAATCAATGAGATCTTGGACTTTATATTTCAACGCCTTACAATTCTCGATGTCATGACCAGGTTCCCCATAATGGAACTCGTAGTGAGCATTGGCATCATGATCAAGGGGAAGCTTCGCATGGATAGTCAAGTTACGAGGCTTAAACAACTGAAGTTCCAGCAAGCGAGGAAGTAACTGAGCATAAAGCACTGGAATCGTATTGAAAACCTTCTCAAGCATCTTAGGTCTTTTTCCATATATTTAGCCCCTCTGATTCATTCTAGGAACATGAACTGGCTGACGAGGAGATTTTGACACTTGAGGTCGTTGAGGGACTCCGTGAGGCATTCCATGAACGGAAAGAGATCCCAACGACGAGGAGAGATTAACAACCTTTGTTGTAGCAGCAGGAATAGCATCACCTTCCTTTCTCAATACCGTCCTCAAAACTTCCATGATCAGGATCACTTGAGTCTTTGAACAGAATGTTTTCCTCCTTTAACACATCCTGATCATGAACCAAGACTTTCATTTCATCATAAGATGACCCATCTGGGCCCTTGATCGGAAAAATATCAAGTGTACTATTTTCACCGGTGTAGTTATAATGGGTTTAACCCCAAGTATCGATCTCGGGACTGCGTAAGAAATACAGATTTTTAAAGTATGATTCAATTGAACAAAAACTAAGGTTTTGGTTTTGTTGGATTAAATCCTTGCAAAGAAATAATAATGAGAAAATAAACTGACTTTTGTTATCAAATATATGAAATGCTAGAGTGAGTGGGTGATTTGGCTTGTAACACTTTGATTTGAGATCTCTTCAACAAGTTCATGACATTCAGTTACCAATCCTTAGGATGTTTTCTCCTAAGCCCTTAGTGGGAAAACCTTTGGTCTTTCACCCTAATACCTAAGTCCTGAGATACGTAAGATGAAGCCAAGCCTTTATTATATCAAGATTTAATTGGTGGTTATAGGGTATCCCTAATCCTAGGTGATATCTACTATAATCACATTATACACAAACCCTAACAACTATAGTCATGTATTGTTAGCCCGTAGATGAATCCTTATTTGACCGATAAAGACAACATGAAGAACATTGCCTAATTTAACAAAATAATATAAACCAATGTATTGACTAAATCACAAATTCATAGTTATTACAAAACCAAACCAGGACCACCCCCTAGTATTGGGGGGTTTAGCCTCTCATAATATTCAAAAACGACATAATAAACAATTTAGGCATTACTAAAAAATAACGGTGACTTTGATCTTCAATGGTGGAAACCCTTAAATTTCCTCGTCTCCACAGTTCTTGATGAAGCTATCTTCTCTCTTCTGTAATTTTTATCGTATGATGCAAAAAAAGTCCCTTTCTTCTTACAAAAACTTCGTTAAATAGTATTAGCATCAGTCTCAGTGTCAGCAAAAATTCCAAAGTACCCTTATTGACAAGACAAATTGAAACAAATCACAAAGTGAACTTTCCACTCGCATCCATCTACACGGGCCGTGTTGATTCACACGGGTGCCCGTGTTGATCTTCTAACCCACGTGTCTTTGTGGTTTGCATTAGACTCATCAACACGGGCCGTGTTGATGCACACGGGTGCCCCGTGTTGATCCACTTACTTTAGCTCTTTTCATATATTCCTGAAGCTTTTGAACACGGGCAGTGTAGATGCACACAGGGGCCCGTGTTGACCTGCTGATTCTTAAAAACCTTCAATCTCTTAGCCTTCTAGAGTCCCCAAATTACATCTATTGTTTCCTCTGATCACACACATCAACCTGAAACACTGACACTACCAAACGAAGGCATAAAAAGAATCTTTTGACATAAATTAAGAAAAATGCAATGCAATGCAATAGATTTAAGAAACACACTAAAGTTACTTGAAACAAGTAAAAACAAACAAAAGTATTACCAAAGTGATGGAATTGTACCGGATAAACGATGAAAACTTAATAGAATTGGAGACCGATCAGCCCTCATCTCATCCATTTCACTGCGGAGTTTTTCCATAGTTGATCTCAGAGCACGTAGCGGTGAGAAGTCAAATATGTGGTCGATGTTGAAATCTGAATAGGAAGGGCCCCCATAAGCTTCTGATAGAACCATGAAATGCATGATAGTATGAATGCATGTTTCATTTATGGGGAATCCTAAAGTATTTTCGCACACTTTTGTCTCTCTTTTCTTTTCTTGAAATCAAAGCTTTGTTTTATATGGAGTATCTTTTCCTTTTTTTTTCTTTCCTGTTTATATATATATTTTTTGAAATCAAGGCTTTAGGATCCCCCACAAATGAAGTGGATAAAACAATGATGTTATGCAATGCAAAAGCATGGGATCAAGGTCCATAGAATCTGAGTAACCATTGTACAATCCTGTGAATAACTGATGTAACACCTCTGTAGGTCAGATATAACAGGATGAAAGGTCCGATGTATGTATCAGAGAACCAAAGGAACAATAGTCACCAATATAACATGTACCTGCATCTGTAAAGACTATGATTTCCTCCCCATTCACGAGTGAATCTAGGTCAGGGTAGGTCAAAAGGTCTCCAGCGTTAATATTCTCCTGAAACACCTTCATCGTTGTAAATACATGCCAACGATGGTATCTCATTTGAACCTCAACCGGTCGTGGGTTTCATGATCGCAATCAACAGAACTTGACATTCTATTGGCGTCATGACTATCCATTCTATCCTAGGTATCCTATGTATCAACTTTGGCCTGGGTATTGGGCCTTTTACCTCATAGAACATCCCACCCACCTTCAAATAGAGAAATATGTGGCCCCCATGGGGGCCTGGTAGTATAGTCCAGAATGCGAGAAAATAAACATGATATGCAAGTAGAAAATAGACATGATATGCAAGCACAAAATAGACATAATAAGCAAGCATAAAACAAATGATGCAGAAGATAAGCAATATATAAGCACACCCAATAAACAAACAAACAAAATAAGGCTAGGATCGACTCACTAAGAGTGGACCCGCAATAGGTTTGACATCCCCAGCAGAGTCGCCAGTTGTCGCTACCGCGAAAAATGGACCAGAGTCGCCATTAATATATTTATCCCATGGTGGGGAAGGAGTATTAGAAAACCCAACTCAAATAAGAGCAAGTTCTTACGACCAGAGAACAGGGTACGGGAGTCGGTTACGCAAGGGGAAGGAGTTAGCACCCCTCACGTCCTTCGTACTCGACGGGATCCACCTATGTTTGTTTCTATCTAAACGGTGTATCTAAAGTCTAAGCCTAATGCGAATACATGCAAAAGAAACACGGGGAAAAGAAATAATTATTTACAATTGTGCTCGCTTAGGCCCCGCTAGCCAATGCCTACGTATCCCTTACCAGGAATCAGAGCTACCGTAGTTCGGCTAAAAAATTTCCATTTTTTTTGGGGTTTTTTAGTTGAACAGAGGTTAAGGTCACAATCCACGATGCTCGACCTTTGGAGACTTACACGCCTAAGTATGGAATAGACTTAGCTTGTTCTTAGAAGAAAAGGAACATTGGTTTGTATCTTTTGAGGTAGATTGATGATGAACAATTCCCACTACGGGGTCACTCATCCTCTTTCTACTTTGTTTTAATTTTGAACCTTTATTAGGTAGTTTAAGTGTTTTTGATTGGGTGTTATTTTAAAGGGAATTATTTTGCGATTTGAATCATACAAAAGTATGTAAGTGGTGTCAAAGCAGAATAGGGAATACACCCACTCGCTTCTCTCCCACTAAAGTAAGAAAAATGTGATTCGCATATTTAGTTATTAAGTGTTTTAAAGTTGAAAAAGAAAAAGAAATGAAAAAGGGAGACTAACCTAATACACTAACCTAATGATTGTTGTTTTATTAAGAGTCTAAATACTAATCAAGAGAGATCTAATATCCTAAGGGAACATACTAAGTAAAAAAAAAAAAGATAAAAAGTCATTTAAGTTGACCAAAGTCAACTTTAATAACTAGGGGTATTTTGGGAATTTCACAAAGTATAGAAAATATTCACAAAATAAAAGGAAATAAATCCTAAACTAACAATGAAATATTCACAAGCACAATTTTATTTGTGTCAAGCCTAAAGCTATTTTTTGAATTAAAACTAAAAACTAAGTATTTTTATTATTATGAACCAATCAAGTTATAAAGAAAAAACAACAAACAATCAATTAAAAATCCTAAAATCTATGGATTATTAAAAATTCTAATTGGTCAAGAAAATATATTTTATCACCTTTTTTATTTAGGGGAAAAATGATTTAACAAGCAAAAATAAAAAGAAAACCATTTTTTATTATTTTTATAAAATTTGTCAATAGGGGGGATGAATTAGCAATTCTAATATGAACTGAATCTCCTGACAAATGGCGCACGGGCCTCTACTGGAGGGTGTGGAAAGAATTTCGTTGAGGCCCATGTCACAACAACACGCTAGCATCAGCAAACAAGGGTTGCGTTCAGAAAAATCTACATAAGCCCAAGCAACAACACACTTTCGTGGCCCATCAACCAATCCAAACTCATTTTTATTCAGAATTTGATTTACTTCATTATCCAGCATGTGTATTATCATTTGTGCATACATAAAAGAAAATAACTCCACATGACCTAGAAACAATGTATCAATTGGTCCCTTTTATTTTAAATCACAAAAGGACAAAAAAACATGCTAGCCAATCAGAATGCTAAACCCTAAACCCTAAACCCTAAAACAATAATGCCAAAAAGTTGGGAAGAAGAACCACTGGATACACGCCACGTAAGTGAACGAACTAAACACAACAAAAAAAGCCATAGCCGCCGGATCCCTGTGCCGGTCATCTTCTCCGGCGATTTCATCACGCCAGAGACCCTCCAAACGCCCAGAAATTCTGGCCGTGACCACCGTTCAACTCGGTTTTCACCACTGAGTCCAAATCCATCATCCATTTCCTCCCAATCACAAACAACAACACTACGCCTATCAACAAGCTCACAAACATCCATGACTTTCCAACAAGTGAATCAATCATTCAAAAGCGCAAACATTTAGAGCTGAATCAAACTAAACTAAAAAAATATTCACAGAAGATGCATACGGTGCAACAGACACATGATTTATCATACTATTCTAATATGCAAAGGCAAATTGAGAAAGAACTCACCTGTTACAAGTCTTGAGCAAAGGAAAACAAGAAAAACTTTACTTCCTCTTCTTTGGATATTTAAAGGTGATGATGGCTTCAATCTTTGAGAAATAAAATCAAAGATTCTTGGAGCTTGAAGGATATGGATCTTGTTTCAGAAATTGAAGTGGCGAACATAGCTTTTGTGTAGTGCTGATGATGACACGAGGAAGGAATGGAAGCAATGGTGATGTTGATCAATGGAAGAGACTGCTCATGGTGATGATGGAAGATGGAGCTTGGTAGTGCTGGAGGTTGAATGATGAAGATGTTGATGAAGATTTGTGGTGGTTGAAGGTGGATGAAGATCATAAGTTTGTTACAAGTTGTGATAAACTTCTTACAATGGTGATCGTAGCCTCCTTTAAAATAGCCTTGAAGTGTAGCAATCACCACCATTAGTAACTGGCACGCGTGTGGCTTGAATATTGGCTTGTTACTCTTGTCAACATGAAACTTCCAAGTGCATGACTTTGGACCCCATATCTCAACAATCACATGACCAAAATCAAAGATCTTCAGCTTATTGGATAGAGGGCATGTAATAGAACACCTTAGCATTAGAATCAATTCAAGAAGGTATCCAAAATTCTATAAAGTTAGCCTTAGATTTAGCATGCCACCTATTTGTTCAAATGCTCGAGTGCCCAGAATTTTTTTGTGCCCAGCCAAATGCCACAGGATGACTTTGCATAGACATGACTTTGAGTCTTCCTAATTTGTTCAATACCCATCCAGTTGACTTGATTCTTTGTTTTTTTGATAGAGGGCATAGAGGAGAATAGGTTGACATTAGAGTTGATTCCATATGCTGCTTGTGTTTCTTTAAAATTAGCTTCAAAGCTAGCACACCAAGTGTCTGATCAAATGATTGCGTCATGCCTTAAAGTTTGCCCAGCCAAATGCCTTGATCAAATTAAAACTTCCAACTTAAAATATGTGTACCTCTTAATCCACTCTTCAAGTGCAAAAGTGTCCAACTACAAAGTTGTTCTCCTCCATGAGAGGAACAACTTTCAAGTTAAACTTTTCTCCAAAAAATGCCTCTAGCCACGTGTAAATGTGTCGTCAAGTCTGTAACACCCCAAATCTACCCCGCAATAAAGAGGAATACCAGAGTACAAAATTTCAAGCAAATAGAACATAACGATTCGAAGCATCACATTTTAAACAACAAAATCACATACATATATCATGCTCAATCACTTAGATACATAACACACATGTAGGAGAACAATATCGAAATCATTAATCATTGTCAGCCAATCAAGTACTTGCATCGCAGCGGAAAATCATATGTCAACAACAATACAACTCATAATATCACAGCCAAACACGGCACGATACATCTAAAAAGTCTCAGCATAATATGAGGACAAGGTTTAACAAGGATAAACACAAGAAACCAAAACATAAACAAGTAATCCAACGTTCCCCGAGTGCTACGTATCAGAGCATCGACACACACCGACTCGAGCTATAGGTACACGACTATTCCGCGTCATTACCTGCACGTTACCAACGGAGGGTAACATTCAAACAGAAAGGGTGAGATATTAATCATTATAAAGAAGCGTATGATAATATTCAAAGAGGAGAAATAATCATACATCGGTCACCACTTCTCAACATATATCACTTACTACTATTCACCACATTCAACATCTTACCGACAACAATAATATCAATCTCAATTAAGGCATACATAGTCATTTATCACATATGCTCAACGAAACAACCATCAAATTGACACAAGATAACATTCATGTTATGCGCACACAAATATTCAAATACGACTCATCATACGACTTTACTTATGCGACTCAAACAATGCAAATGCATGTGGTACCATTGGAGTAAAACTCCCGTCTCAAACAATTGCCATTGGGCCGTCTCAAACATTCGCCACAAGGGCCGTCTCAAACATTTGCCACTAGGGCCGTCTCAAACAATGCAATGAACGTGACTCAATGATGAACATTCACAATCACACTTAACGACATAATCGACTCGAACAACACAATCCACGTAAACGACATGATCAACTTAAACGACATAATCAATTCCGGATATCCAATGTCAACAAAATCCAATTCAAGAATATTCCAAGAGTATTCAAAGTTATACTAAGCATATTCTACGGAAAGACATCAATTAGGGCTTCACGTAGGTTCAAACGGCACTTAAAAAGGAGTTACGGTTCAAAAGATACAGCATTTCAAAGTTTAGGAAAAGTTCTGCAAAACAGGGTTCGCGGCGCCAACAAGGTTCGCGGCGCGAACTGAGTGAATCAAATATTTCCTAAGTTTCTGCCAAGCAGTTCGCGGCGCCAACAAGGGGTCGCGGCGCGAACTGAGCGAATCCAAAAATCTCCAACTTTCTGCCAAGCAGTTCGCGGCGCCAGCAAGGGGTCGCGGCGCAAACTGAGCAGATCCAGAACTTCCAAAGTTTCTGCCAAGGGGTTCGCGGCGCGCACAAGGGTTCGCGGCGCGAACTGGCGATTTTCAGAAAACCCCAAACACAGAAAACAGCATACGAAACCCATCCCAAAACCCCTAAACTCAACCCAATCAAGTTGGAAAACATCAAACATCACGAACAACCACAGAATACATGGCATAAACACAAATACAACACATATTATGGGTCTTATAACATCATAACATCAATTTAAACACATTTCAAATCATCAAATCAAGCACTTGTTCATGGACCTTAACATCTCTACACACAACTTCCATGGATGCAATATACAATTAAATCCCACCCAAAACATCATCATACATCCCTTTAGCATGAAAGAATCCCACCCTTACCTTAGGTTTGGATTGAAGACAACTCTAGCTTCAATATTGAGATTCCTCTCTTTCTCTTCACTCTACTCTTCTCTTCTTTCACCAAAACCCCAAAATGAACTTCTAATTTTTATTTCCTCTAAAACCCTTGTTTTAGTTAAACCCTTACTATCTTAAATTACTAATGGGCTCTAACTAACACCCCTCACTTACTAATACCGACTTAGACCCAATTATCAACAACACTTACTATCTTATATTATTACTAATAATCCCCAAATAAAACAACATAAGATCAATTAAACATATAATTAACACATAATTCACATAAATAATTAATTAAAGAAAAACGGTCGTTACAAAGTCAGCTGACAAGCCATCTTAAAATCCCTCAAAATATTTCTAAGTATGAACTTTCCTTTTATGGCAACTTCCATTTTCAACTAACTTTCCAATTTCGACAATTTTTTGATTTTATTATTTGTGTTGACTTTTCTTGACCAATTTTCATCCAAAATTCAATATTGTACAGTTGACCTTGACTTTGACCAAAAATCAACTGTTCTGACATTTCTCAATTCCAGATAAATTTCCCTGATTAATCAGCTTCCAATCCAATTCGCATTCATCTTCAATCAATAAACTCCACTGAATACCTCCTTAGGGCACCCACATTTTTCAAACTCAAAAATCAACTCCTGACTAAATGTTGACCAAAAAGTCAAATGTGTTAACTTTGGTCAAAACCCTAATTTTAGGGAGGCCAGATGATCCAGAAGCTTGTATCTTCCATTTAATGCCTTGAGTTGAATATTGTGAAACCCTAATTTCAGGAGAACTTCAATTGTTATGATTCCACACCATTATAACTCAGATCCTCCTTTTTTTAATCAGAAATTCCTTTCAGGAGAAGCTTTTTTTCTTGTCACTTTTGAGTAGTAACTATGATATGAATGCATGTATTTGAATCATGACCTATATGAAGTATGTATATGAATGTGAAGTGAAAGCGAGTTAGGAATAAATAGGTGGGCAAATTTTGGGGTGCAACAATGCGTACCAATTATTGGTGCAAGTGTGAGAAGACTAATGTTAGTTTTCCGAAGCTGAATAGCAATATTCTGAAACGATTGAATGAAGATATTAATATGGATGAAGTCAATCTTTCTTTGTTCTTCATGAAACTGCGAAAGGCTTCAGGGCCTGATGGATTCCATGCAGGTTTCTTGTAGATAGCTTGGGATGTGGTAGGTGTTGGGTTAAGTGAATTTGTTAAGGATGCTTGGAATAACCCTAGTATCATTGCTAATATAAACGAGAATGATATTTGTCTGACTCCGAAAGTTGATTACCCATAAAAAGTTACTTAATTGCTATAATATGTTTTGGTAACAAATACCTAACATACCCTTTACCTTCTCAATGTCTTTAGATGTTGTTGAAAAATTCTCTGTGACATTACTTTCAGATAGACTTTTAGGATCGTTGCTCACAGTTGACTTATCTAGTTTTCTTTCCCGATCGGTAATGTCTATCATAAGGCTTACTCTTTCTTCTAGCAGAAATCTATTGATGCTTCTGTACTCCCTTACTTTTGCACACAGTTTCTCATTCATTAAACAGGTCTTAGTGAAGCCAGCAGATAGTTCACTTATGGTGAGCTCTCCAACATATAATTCTTCATCAGAATCATCAGATTCATCAGATTCATCAAATTCTTGACAGTAAACTTTTATTTCTTCTCTGATCATGGAGTAGTCAGAGGGGTAGTTTGGGGTGTTAGGCTTCCATAGATAGCAATTATCCTTAGACCTAAATCCCTTCATGACTTCCTCATTTGCTTCATCACCCAGAGTCACATAGTTGTTTCCCTGCAGTTTGAGATCTACAAGAGAGTTCTTCCACCCAGTCATATGGTTTGAGCAATCACTATCAAGGTACCAATCTTCTTTGGCAGGCATCCTTAGAGAGTTGTGTGCTACCAGAGCAACATTCTTCGCTGCTCACTGTTGCTTTCTGTTATAGGTATCATGTTCAGGTTTGACTTGATGAGTTTGGTCTGGATATCCAAATAGTCTGAAGCAAAATGGCTTTATGTGACCAAATTTTCCACAGTAATGACATCTCCATTTTTGGAATTTCTTCTTTGAATTCCTCCTTCTTCTATTTCCTTGATGTTGTGACATTGGAGCTGACATCTGGTTGGTCACACAGGTCTCGAGTTTTGCTCTTCTGAACCCAGAGGTGAGTTCTTCTTCAGCCACCAATCCTACCCCGGGTATGTCTCCTGTTCTTTGTCCAGACTCTAGAATTTCTTCTAGAGTATCAGTTCCATTGTTCAGCATTTTGAAGGACTTGGTCATTTGAACAAGTTTGCAGTTTAACATGCTTACTTCATTGCTGAGAGAGTCTATAGTTGCAAGATGTTTATTATTCTCAGTTTCTAGCTCTTTTATGATTTTCACTTGCTTCTCCACTTGTTTGCAGACTTCAGCATTCTTCGTACTCAACTTCTTGTATGTGGCAGCAAGTTCATCAAAGGTTAGCTCATTATCACTGGAATCATCACTAGATTCATAGATTCTTATGGAACTTTGACATGTCTTGCAGTTTCTTCTTCTGAATCGGAGTCTTCATCAGACCAAGTGACAGGCAATCCTTACTTTTGCTCCTTGTGGTAGGTAGGACATTCAGCTCTTATGTGTCCAAATCCTTCACATCCATGACACTGAACCCCTTCCCCCTTGATTGGGCTTCTCCTCGGTTTTGAATCTTTTGCTTGAGTCATAAGTCTGGCTGATGTCATTGGAAGTGTTCTTGACATTGGGTATGGACCTCTGATCAACCCTTTTAATAAGTCTGTTGAATTGTTTTCCAAGCATGGCTATGGCGTCTGATATATTTTCATCACTTCCACCATTGCTTTCTCTTGAATTATCATCTGCGTTGGTGACAAAAGCTATGCTTTTGTTCTTCTTTTCAACAGGCTCACAAATGCTCGACTCAAAGGTGTGTAGAGACCCATTGAGTTCGTCCAACTTCATGTTCCTGATGTCTTGGGCTTCCTCTATGGCAGTCACCTTCATATCAAATCGCTTAGGCAGTGATTTGAGGATCTTTCTTACCAATTTTTCCTCAGTCATTTTTTCTCCTAAGGCTCCTGAGTTGTTTGAAATCTCAATAACATTGATATAGAATTCATAAATGGTTTCATCCTCTTTCATCTTGAGATTTTCAAATTTAGTGGTAAGCATTTGAAGTCTCGACATCTTTACCTTGGACGTGCCTTCATGTGCTGTTTTCATAATATCCCAAGCTTCTTTAGCAAACTCACAGTGTTGCACAAGCCTAAATATGTTCTTGTCAATCCCATTGAATAAGGCACTTAGGGCCTTGGAATTGCCCAAAGCTAGCTCTTCTTCAGTTTTGCTCCATTTAGCTTCTTCATAATCTTCTCAGGATGTTTCCATCCGCTTTCCACAGCTCTCCAGGCCTTGCTGTCCACAGACTTTATGACTACTACCATACAAGGTTTCCAGTAGTCATAGTTAGAGCCATCTAGGAGGGGTGGTCTATTGCCAAACACTAATAGCTCCATCTCCATAGTACCAGAATTTTGTTATCCCTAGATCTCACCCAGATGAAAACAGGCAGGGTGCCTGCTCTGATGCCAATTGAAAATTCTAGTAACACACGCTCGATGTCTTGCTGGATGTTATGACATCCACAATTATACAGCACATATAATTAAAACAGAATAGCATAAAAACAATAAAGAACACACAAAATCGTTTACCCAGTTCAGTTCAAACAACCTACTCTAGGGGTTACCAAGCCAGGGAGGGAATCCAATATAAGCATAATTAATTCGGAGTTAAACTCCACCGTTTATAACTCCTCACTTAAGACCTACCCAATCCAATTCCAATCTAGTCCTAGAGATGAGTATCTCCACTCAGTCCCCCTCAATCACAGCAGTGATTACAAATAAACATATAACGATTACATAGAGAAGACACACTTCAAAAACACACCTTGATTTGCCTAAAAGCTTCAATCAAGAGACACACACTCGTGCTTAAAAGCTTAGAGTGACAATTAACAAAAACAGCCTATTCCAACGCAATCATCAAGGACAATTGCTTGGAGTACAAGAGACAGCTACATAACTACGGTTCTTCATAGTTAACAATCTGCTCTGTCTGCGTTCCAAATTAGGATTTCAGTCTTTTTATATGCAGCTTTTGGGCCTTGGGCTTTTTTTAGAAACAAATTAGGGTTAACCAAGTTAACCTAATTCACACGCCATCTAGTTGTTAGAGAATGTGCTATCAGCAAGATCTTCTGGACGAAATATTCAACAAACAATAAAAGGTTTCCTAAACAGTTAATTGAGAGAAATCAGGAAACACAATTAATAAATTATAACAGCTCCTGCTGTCACACAAGGATGTCATGACATCGGTTATGACATTTACTACAGAACCTGTATTAGCTTAACACATATGCAGCCTGCATAACACAATATTAAACAGGTATGTTTTACTACAAATGCAGCCAACATGAAAACACCTTCAATTCTGAAGAAGTCAAAGTTTTTATTTCTTGAGTAACCAAGTTGTGGTTAATATTCTCAAGAAGACGTTGGTTGTTGCCTTCATGGATTGTTGTAATCAGTTTTTGATTAGTGGATTAAGTGCTCGACGGAGAGAGGCAAAATCACCTTGGCGGGTGGACTGGAGTAGTTGAGTTATAACGAACCAAGATAAAAATATTGTGTCCATTTTATATTGCGAAAAGAAACGACTTATTCAACCCCCCCCTTTCTAAGTATTTTCATACCCTTCAATTGGCATCAGAGCACTTGGTTTTGGGTGCAAACACTTAATTGTGTCAGAAAAAGATCTAGAAGGAAAACACTATTGCAAATGAACTAACCAACAATGGTTATACAAGACCTCCGGTGTTTGATGGAGAAACTTTTGAATACTAGAAAGATAGTATAGAAAGTTTCTTTCTAGGATAAGATACTGACCTATGGGATATTATGGTAGATGGCTACAATCATCTTGAAGATGCGGGTAAAAAGATAGATAGGAAAAACATGCTGATAAACAAAAGAGAGAATTCAAAAGTCATCATAAAGCTAGAACTATCCTGCTAAGTGCTATCTCATATGCAGAATACGAAAAAATCACAACCAGAGATTCAACACATGATATGTTTGAGTCACTCAAAATGACTCATGAAGGTAATGCTCAAGTCAAAGAGACAAAAGCTCTGGCTCTTATCCTGAAGTATGAAGCCTTCGTAATGGAAGACGCCGAGTCCATTGAAGCCATGTTCTCAAGATTTCAGACTCTAACTGCTGGCTTGATATTTATAAACAAAGGATACACGAAAGCAGATCATGTCAAGAAAATAATCAGAAGTCTACTAAGAAGATGGGGACCAATGGTTACAGCATTCAAAGTCGCAAAGAATCTTGATGATGTATCCCTTGAAGAACTCATCAGTGCATTAAGAAGTTATGTGATTGAACTAGATGGAAATGAACCTCAAAAGAAAGGTAAGACTGTTGCTCTTAAATCTATTAGAAAATTTGAAACTAACGCTTTTCAGGCTGAAGAAGAATACTCGAGTGAATCCGGATCGGAAGAAGAAGATGAGCTATCTCTTCTCTCCAGAAGAGTCAACCAACTCTGGAAGCATAAGCAAAGGAAGTTCAGAAACTTCAGAAGATCAGATTTTAAAGGAGAATCGTCTGGATACAAGAAGTCTAGTAGAAAAGGTATTGCATGCTGTGAATGTAAAGAACAAGGACACTTCAAGAATGAATGTCCCAAGCTGCAAAGAGAAAGGCCAAAGAAAAGATTTGAAAAGAAGAAATGTCTATTGGCCACGTGGGATGATTCGGAATCTTCTGAAGAAGAAGCTAACTCTGAGGATGAACATGCAAACCTAGCATTCATGGCTACTAAAAAAGATGACTCAGGCTCAGATTCAGAAACGGACGAGATGAGCCTGCAGAAAGCTTTTCATAAGTTCTGGAAAACCATAGTATATTAAAAATGAAATACAACAAACTTAAAAATAATATTGTAGTTGAAACATAGAAACTTAAAGCAGAGAATTCTGATCTTAAAGAAAATAATCTGAAACTCATAGAAGAATTGAAAATTCAAAAGATTTCTAAATCAAATATTGCTTCAAGTTCTAAAGATATTCTGGAAGAATATGACTATGGTTTTAAAACATTTCTTGCTAAAAGTATAAACAGAAGCAAGATGGCTTCTATGATATATGGAGTAAGTAGAAATAATAGAAAATGAATTGGTTGTGAGACACCTAAGAGAAAAGAACCATATCAACCTAAACCGGATGATGAAATGAACATTACATATAAAGCCTTGCACACACAATTTAATTTTGGTCACACTCATGACATAAAATATACATTCTATTCTGATAAATCCTATGCTAAACCTAAGTTCAAACAGAAATTAAGGCACACTAACACCAAAGGACCCAAAAAGATATGGGTACCTAAGGAGAAAATGATATATGTTGTAGATGTCCTTAGAATTGAAGTTAAAACACCAGTCATGGTACCTGGACTCTAGATGCTTACGTCACATGACGGGAATAAAGTCTATGTTCCAAAGCTTGGAACTTAAATCTGGCGGAGACGTTAGATTTGGAGGAAACCAAAACGGAAAGATTATTGGTTCTAGAACTATCGGTAACAGTAACTCTCCCTCCATAACTAATGTTTTATTAGTCGAAGGATTAGCTCATAACTTGTTATCCATAAGTCAATTAATTGACAACGGTTGTGACATAATCTTTAATCAAAAGTCTTGTAAAGCTGTTAGTCATACTGGTAAGAGAAAGAACAACATCTATAAGATTGATCTTTCTGAGCTGAAATCTCAGAAAGTAACTTGTCTTATGTCTGTTAACGATGAGCAATGGGTTTGGCACATAAGATTGGGACATGTTATTTTAAAGAGATTGTCTCAACTTAACAAACTCCATTTGGTAAGAGGACTCCCAAATCTAAAGTTCAACTCAGACGCTCTTTGTGAAGCATGTCAGCAGGGAAAGTTTTCAAAAACCTCTTTTAAATCTAAAAATGTTGTTTCTTCCTCTAGACCATTAGAACTTCTGCATATTGATCTATTCGGTCCAGTGAAAACCACATTAATTAGAGCCAAGAAGTACGGATTGGTTATTGTTAATGACTACAGTAGATGGACATGGGTAAAATTCTTAAAACACAAAGATGAGTCACATTCCGTGTTCTTTGACTTCTGTAACCAAATCCAAAATGAAAAAGAGTTTAAAATCATAAAGGATAGAAGTAATCATGGAGGAGAATTTGAGAACCATCTCTTTGAGAAGTTCCTTAAAGAAAATGGAATCTCTCATGATTTATCCTGTCCAGGAACTCCTCAACAAAATGGAGTTGTAGAACGTAAAAACATAAATCTACAAGAAATGGCCAGGACCATGATAAATGAAACCAATATGGCTGAACATTTTTGGGCAAAAGCAATAAACACAACATGCTATATTGAAAATAGTATCTCCATAAGACCTATTCTTGAAAAGACTCCGTATGAATTGTGGAAGAATAGAAAACCCGACATTTCTTATTTTCATCCACTTAGATGTACTTGTTATATTCTTAATACTAAAGAACATCTGAACAAGTTTGAATCTAAAGCACAAAAATGTTTCCTGTTGGGATACTCTGAACACTCAAAAGGCTATAGAGTATACAATACAGAAACTCTAATTGTTGAAGCATAAATCAATATCAAATTTGATGATAAGCTTGGTGTAATACGGTGAACAGACTTTATTAAAATGTGCGGATTAGCAAGAGTTGCCACCGACTTTTATTTTATCCAATTTGGAAAGGCTAAAAGAACAGGAAAATACCTTTTGAAAAGATTTTGAGTTCGGGGGGTAAGTTATACAAAGCGAAGGTGTAAGGCACCCTTTGCATCCATGGTTATCCATGGGCTCTTAATTGCTTAGCTCACTTGTTTGTTTAAATTGTTTGAAAAGATTTTGAATAAGAAAAGATTTCGAAGAAGAACTTTAGCTTGTAAATAAGCGTAGTCTTTTTGAAAATATTCTTTGAAAAGAAGTGGGAAAAGATTTTGAATTTGAATTTGAAATTGAAAAAGAGGTGTGAAAAGTAATTTGATTTTTAGAGCAAGCAATTAGTAGCAACTACCCTAAGTTTGAAAATTTGTTCTTTTAGTCTTTCAGGAAAAAGGATCTATCCATACCATGAGAGCGCAGGAAGTCTTTCAATTGGATGTTTGAAGGGTCATCGAGAATAATCGTTCGCCATAACACTGTCCCTTGCCATAAAGAGGGCAGGTAGTCTAAGGGAAGGATATAATAGTCATTTTAGGCATCATGCGAGGATACCTTAGCAATTGGTACAATCATCTTTATAAGGCAACCTTGCTTTAGGTTTCCTCGGAATCGAGGGTCTTGACTATTTAGTATGTTTAGAGGCCACAGGCAACAAGGCAACAGTAGAGGTTACCCTAAAGGTGAGTGTGTGCATCAATCACGTGGTTGTATTCAGATAATATTTATCTTATAATTATAGTTATTCTAATTCTGTTAAAGGCTTGCACTCCCTAAGATTACTAACCACAGCAGAAACATAAAGGCAGAATGAAAATCCTACGCTATTATAATAAACACCTGCGGGGATGGGGGAAATTAAAACAGAAAATAAGAAATATAAATAATTAATATAATTATGTTGATCCCGCCCTGATCTTCCTCGAACCTTGATTGACTCTGATCATCTGAGAAAATAACAGAAAATAAATAGAAGTTAGTGTAGGAGAGATTCATCGACTATTTGTATAAACCCTAATTCAGTTTATAAGGCAAAAAGAGAAATACTATTTAAATAAAATAAAAAGAAAAGATTAGAAACTTAGCTTCTTGATTGGCATGGCGCGTAGTCGGAGAATCTTGATTAATCCTAAAAATTTGAACAAGGACAGAAAAAGGTTAGTGCATTGACTGATCTAAACCCTAATTGATCACAAACCCTAAAGGTTTTTTTTTTTAAGAAAACTTATTGTGACCCAAAAGAGGTTTGTAAGGCTTAAGATATGTTAGTGGATAATACCTACCAGAGGATTCTAAGGTTTATAAAAGAATAGAGGTTTACACACCCAAAAAACTAATTATTAATTTTCAATTAATTAATTAACAAAAATAAGGATTTTTATTGTTAAAAAACAACCATTGATAATATTATAAAAAAAATCGAATATTCGATTAAAATAAATAATTATAACAAATAACATTATAAGAACTAATTTTAGTAAATACTAAGAGATTTATAAAAATATTTGAATAAAAAGAGGAAAGAAAATAAATAAAAGAAGGTTTATGTAATTAATAAAAAAAGAAAAAAAATTTAGAAATAACTTAGCTTCGATCCTGTGTGGGTGTCTTTTGAGGACCCATGGTGGACCATGCTTCTTGATCCCCTAGATTTAACTCTGTCGTGAATCTAATGGCCCATGTGTGGGGGGGCACCGTGAGGGCGTGAGGCTTGAGCGCGCTAGATCTTTGGCCATATGAGAACAAACAAATAGGAAAATTATATTATAGGACTTTGGGGATCGAACCCAGGTCCTGTTGTTCCCAATAACCTTCGCTTTGCCATCTGGGCAACACTGCAAGTTGTTAATTGAATAAACAAAATAAAATAAGTATAAAACCTTTGGTTGGATGGTAAAGTCAAAGCATGGATCGAGTGGGCCCTTGGAGTGGCACTTCCAGCCAATCACGTGTTGAAGGGAGGACTTGGAATCTTTGACTAGCCATCAGCATGGCCACACGCGTCTAGAGAGAGAGAGGGATTTGACCAGCGAATCATGAGGCGAAGAAGCGCCACGCGTGTGAGTCCAAGGCTAGAATTACTGTTCATCTTCTTCTTCTCCATTACCTGCAGAATTTGTTAGGGATTCACTTGCAGAATTACCTACGGATTTTACAAATCCGAAGGTTTTTCTTGCCATGATGTTGCACCTGCAACACAACAAGATTAAACGCACCAATTCCCCCCTACCCCCCTAAATCGGACCTCCTGAATCCAATTTATGGCACCGGTTTTGGCTGAAACAACCTGAAACTTGCGATACGAACGAAGCAAAGAATGTGCCCTAGCCATGGCATATCTTGATTTAAGTGTTAAAACCTTGAAACGATGGTTCTAAAGCATTCTAAAAATCATAAACAACATGAATATATGCATAAAATTAATTTAAAATTCACGTATTAAGAGTTTGAATTTCTAAAAGTATGAACAAACCGATGAAGATGGTTAGGCTGGTTATGGATCGCGAATGGCTTCAAGAAGGATTGGGATTAGCGTCTGGGATCTTCAGGGAGGCAATGAGACGATTTAAAGTCTTTTATTCTCACTGAGACCGAGTTTTTGATGTGCCCTAGTTCTTTTAGTTTTATTGATGAATTTCCACGAGTCCTTGGAGGCAACCCCTCCTCCTTTTGCTTCTAACTCTCCTCCTCTATATATAAGGATATTTTAAGGGCTAATATTTGGCCAAATGAATAAAGTGATTGATTGAGAAAATATTGAGAAAGATTATAATTAAAATTGATTCAAATCATTCCACTTTGGTCCTAATCTCTTTCCAATACTCATTATCACGTTTTTTCCTCATAATTACTCAATATTTGATTGAGATATCAACCAATATTGCATCTTTTATATTTTTCATTGTTTCCTTTATTAAATTTGAATTAAGATGAATATACTTCAAATAAAAACATATAATAATGAAAATAAGGGAAAGATGGCGTGGTGGACTACTAAATACATCATGGGCATGTTTAGAACCAAGAAACTTTGGCCCATTAGTCAAAAATTTGAAATTGGTTAATTAAGGTTCCTCACTTTTCTTGAATTTTAACCAACTTGTATCAATCATAACTCTCTCAATTTTTAAGATGTGGATATGTTCTAGGACTTTTTGGAAACATCAAGATGTCCTCTAAAGGCTCCTTTTGGTTTCATCTCAATTGAATCTTCCATGTTCATGTTATGAGCTTTGAGAAAAAATGACTTTTTCGCGATCCTTTAGGGGGACCTGTAATATATTGGCTTATATCTTCCAAATGAAGAACTTTTGGACCTGGCATGTGAGAGACAAAGTTGTAGAGAATTGAATTTCCTTCAAAATGAGCTTTGGATTGGCAATTTTTGATGTTCCATGTGAAAGTTACGGCTGGTCAAAGTTCAGTCGACTTTTAGTTAAAAAACCCTAATTTAGAAACTTTGAGTTTTGTTGATTTTTGAACTTTCCTTGATGAATCATGATCAACCTTAGATCAAATGATGGCTGATACTTCATAATGAGGATGTCGACCAAAAATCAGAAGTTTTGACTGTGGTTTGACCATAGTTTGACTTTTAGGTCAACCAGTCGATTATTGATCATCTGAGCTTTTGACTGACTAAACTTGTGAGTCAGAGCTTGAAACTTGGCATGAGGATACTTTGAATCATATGAGAGACCATGAAGTCCACTTGAGGTATCAGAAGTTGATTTTTCTTGGAAAGAAACAAAACCCTAGTTTTGGTCTTCATTGTTTAGGAGGAGAGTGAACATGCTTGCAATTGGATATCATATGAGCCTGAGGAGACTGCCTGAGCCAAGATATCTAAAAATGTGATGGGAAAATTTTGGGGTATGACAGCTGCCCCTGTTCAATTTTCTTAAACCTGAAGATGTAGATTGGCCTGTGTGCCTGTCGGAGTCTGAAGGTAGAAGAGGATTGAACACTAGAATACCCAAGAAATTTGCCCTTGCTGAGATAGGGACTTTTTGTAGGAGATGGGCTTTAAAGATGCCATCTGATATGGATTAATGCGAAAGTTAGGATAAGTCGTATGTTAGACTATATCCGAGTTTGAAGTATTGAAAGACGCTTGTCGGAGATGGGCTTGAAGATGCCATCAGATATTTGACAAGATGTTTGTCTAAAGCAGATGCTTGCCAGATTGGATCACATGCATTGATTGTGTCTGAAGGAGAGATGAAGTAATGTCTTACGGCGGACTACCTGGAGAGGTTCCTGAATAGGATAGATCATTGACTGGTGTAAAGGAGATTAGGCTTTGAACAAAGCTCGGGAATAAGTGTCTAGTAGAATATTAATTGAGAAGCTCCTTGAAAGGGCAAGAGATATCTTAGAAGGGATTGGATAAATATGTTGAGGAAGATTACCTGGAAAGGTTGAGATATGTCTTAAACAAGACTGAAAAGGGTATGATATGTCTTAAACAAGACTACCTAGAAAGGCTCCTTGAAAGGATATGAATCATCTTAGAAAAGATTACCTAGAAAGGCTCCTGGAAAGGATATGAATCATCTTAGAAAAGATTACCTAGAAAGGCTCCTGGAAAGGATATGAATCATCTTAGAAAAGATTACCTATAAAGGCTCCTGGAAAGGATATGAATCATCTTAGAAAAGATTACCTAGAAAGGTTCCTAGAAAGAAGGATAAATGTCTTAGAAAAGACTACCTAGAAAGGTTGTGATATGCCTTAAACAAGACCGACCTAGAAAGGCTCCTAGAAAGGATATGAAGTTCTTTGATTACTTCTGAATTATCTTTGAAGAAAGACTCAGAATGAAGTGTCAGAATTGTATTTGTCTTGAATGTTGAGATTGAATCGTTGATACGATTGTATTTGCACCGTACTTGGATGATACTATTATGAAATGACCTGAAAAGGAAAGATTAGTTTTATGCAATGTCATGATGCATGTATTGAGATTCTCGAAATAAACGAGAGTACTGTATGTTATGCATGTATTTATGAATGATGCAGGAATGGACTATATAGTTGAAGTATATTGATAATTCTTGTATAGCAACTGCGGATTGAGAAAATAGATACCTGTATGCTGTTGGAGATAATGACAAGAGAATTCCTGTCTTTCGTTAGATGATATCCAGCTGGGGATTTTTGATCTTCGCTTGGGGATGAGAGTGACTTGAGTGATCAGATCCTGATGTATCCTGGGGACAAGAGAGATGAGTATACTATCCGACCAGATTTCTGAGCGGCAACTTTAATGGAAATAGCGAGTTTGAATAAAACATGCTAGAGAAGAAGATTATATCAGAGAGCCGGCAGTATCGGAGGTATGAACTCTATTGGGGAACCAAGTCTCTGTTGGGAAGAAATCGCTTGAAGATAACTTCCTATGTGGGGATATATTATGAAAACTGCTCTGTGGGGAAGATCCCCAGAGATTTTCAATTTTTCATTGCCCTTCGTCTTTGAATACTTGCTGTTGAAAAACACTTGCCAGAGTATACCTGCCCCTGGAATCAATAGCTTGGTATGCTTGGTACCTGAATTTGGAATTAGAACTTCAAAGAAGAGACAGATACTGACATCATCTGACGCTAGTAGCTAAATAGCATTTGTTGAGATTTGTGACTGGTGTGACATGCCCCAAGTGATGGACTAACTTCTCTGGGTTTTTTTTTCAGTGCCTCTGAGAGATTCTATGAATTGTTATGCCCCTTGTATAAACAAGTTTTTAGCTGATCGAGTCATGCATGCGAGACGTCTCTGCAAATTTATTTGTCGGGAGGACTTTTAGTCATTAATTATGCCCCATGCAGATTCTTCCTGATGCCAAACATTTGAAATTACATAGACAAAATTGTTTTATAATGACACTCATTAAAATGCAATGCATATGTCTGTCTTGGAGTTTAAAAACAATTTTAGTAAAACAAAATATGTAAGAAAGTGATATTTGTAAAAACATGATATCAACTCAGGATTTTTGGTAAACTTTAAGGAGTCAGGATACCCTTTTTGTGACAGTATGCTTTCGAACTAACCATGCTTCAGTTAGGACTTTCAAGGGTTGTAACGTGGCTTGGTTCACGGTTTAAGAAACAAAGGATAAAGGCTCAAAGTTTATTTGTACCCATCCCAATCTTCGTGATGTTCTTCGATCTTATGCTCAGTTAACTTTGCATTTAAGTTCTAGCAGGTCTTTAAGTCGTAATGTTGACATTTAATGATGGTTGAAGCACCGAAAGTTTATTTGAAAAGGCAGTCATCCTTTTTTGTAATTTTTCTTTTGTCGAGGATTTGTAGTAACCTCTTTTTTGACTTTATTATCCCTAACTTTTGCCTGAACTGTTTATTTTGAGATTACAGTCAGCGGGATGTTTCAATTTTTGATAAGTCTCCTTCATAGGTTTTGACTTAACAGTTTTCTTTTTCTTTTATGGATATTGACTGCCTGACTTGAGAATTACGGGAATCCATCACTTGTGTAAAGCACCTGGTATAATTGAGATAACTGAGTAACTACCCTGCCCCAGGTTATGATTAAAGGTTTTAATCTGTATGAGAAAGAAAACTTCTACGTCTTAGGCTCGAAGGGGTTGACGAGAGAATAACATCCTTATATCTCCACTATTTATGAATTGAAACAATGCCTGTACATCGTCAGCATAGTCCGTTCAAAAGCATACTGTATGAGGTTGCGGTATCGTTTTCGTCATCCTCCCTCAAAAGGCTTACAGCTTCAGCGAGAGTTAAATATCATAAAGAAAACCAAGTAAAAACAAATTTTAATATAGCAATAGGAAGAGAAATAAATCAAGACAAACGTATGCAATGCATTAATGATTATGATAAAATAAATAGAGTCTGACATAAGACGAATGTTTAAACAAACAGGAAAGAAATTGCGAATGCGAGTAAATTAATGATCTAAATAGCCATCCTTTAGACTTTGTGTGGCTTCTCTGGTTGGCCAAATTCAACGATCCCTTCTTTAATCAAGTTTGAATTTTATGTTTCAATGGCCCACACTCTTCTGTATCGTGACCAGGACTATTGGAATGGTAAGCACATCTTGCATGATGTTTGTACCCAGGGACGGGATTAGCAGGCGCTGAGTATGGAGGTAGTAAAGTTATCAGACTTCGATCGAGCAAGTGTTGCAAAGCTTGAGCCAATGGCATGTGTAGTGGGGTAAATGACCTCTTGGGTTTGGATTTCCAAGTGCGTTGGCCACCTTGTTGTTTACGTTGATCTTTCTGTTGTTGTTGTGTTGGAGCCTGACCAGAGACCAGGACTGCCCCAACAGTGTTGGATTCGTTCTTCCTATTGTATGGCTTTTTTACATTACCAGAAGAAGTAGCCGCTTGAATTTTTCCGCTTCGGATGCCACTTTCGACACGTTCTCCAGTCAGTATGAGGTCGGTGAAACCAGACGAGGAGCTACTAAGTAAATGGCTGTAGAAAGGACCTGTCAGTGTATTCATGAACATATCGACCAATTCTCTGTCAGACAAGGAGGGTTTGACTCTTCCAGCTAGATCTCTCCATTTTTGAGCATACTCCTTGAAACTTTCCTCGGGTCCCATAGACATGCTTTGTAGTTGTATGCGAGTTGGTGCGAGGTCAGCATTGTATTGGTATTGCTGGTAAAAAGCAACAACCAAATCTTCCCAGGTACGGATGTTGGTACTTTCCAGTTGATAGTACCATTCGAGTTGAGTTCCAGATAAGCTCTCTTGGAAAAAGTGGATCCATAGCTTCTTATCAGCAGTATGAGGCTGAATCTTCCTTACATAAGACCTTAAGTGTAGTTTAGGACAGGAGACTCCATCATACTTAGCAAAGGTGGGAGTTTTGAATTTTTGAGGAATAACAACTCCAAAGATGAGTCCTAGCTCCTCAAAATCCAGACCGGATACCTTCTGAATTTCCATGGCTTTCATACGTTCTTCCAGCAATTTGTACTTGTCATCAGGATGTTCGTCCTCATTGTAATAGTCTTCTTCTTCCTCAGAAGGCTTGGCAGAATCATGGTTACTTTTTGCCTCAGTCTTGATACTAGCATCATCATCTTCGTCACTGTCTTCAGAGGCCTCGGCATCCTTGAGTTGCAAGATCGGTCTAAGCCTTTTCCTTAGAATCTTCTTGCCTTTCTACTTCTTATTCTTGGTAAGGAGTGCTTTCAGTTCATCTTGCCCCTTGGACAAGTTCAGGATCAGATCTTGAAACTGGGCGTTCTGAGCTTGAAGGTCTTTGACTGATTGCTCGAGATTCATGATGCTGAAATAAACAGCGAGGAGGTGAGAAACCTGTGGTGGAAACCTGTGATGCAATGTTATGAATGCAGATGCAATATTTTCAAGGATCTTTAGGAAATTTAGTTAGCAACATTGGAAAATGATTTGGTCGCATCTTTGTTTGAAGAACTCTGATTCTTGGATGTTCTTCCATGGGAATCAAGCTCACCATATCGAGTGGGTCATCGCCTCTGATTCGGGATACCTCTGAATTTGAAAGTATATGACTAGAGGAAAATAAATCTTCTTGCCCCTTGATAGGTACTGAGTCTTTGAATTGGAAGGTATGTGGCCGGAGGAAAATAAATCCTCTTGCCCCTTGATTAGGAATTCGGTCCTTGATAAGAGCACCTGAAATTGTGCGCCCTAAATTCCTAAGATCCTTGAAAGGGTTAGTTAAATCATGTTATGCTTATGATGTCATGATGTCATGATGTTATGCAATGCATCAGGCAAAGCATAAGATAGTAAGGATGAGTGAGTCGCACAAAAAAACCTGCAAGAAAACCAAAGGATTAGTAGCAAGCACAGACAAGTCACACAAGTGTCCTTAGGTTTAAAGGCTTGCGTGAAGTTCGTAGGTAAGTACCCTCCCCACTGAAGTTAAGTTGGTTCAACCTGTCCTAGAATAGTAACCGGGTTCTATGGTGCTCATATCCCTGATCTTTCTCGTGGGCATTGTCTCAACATGGCACTCGATCGGCCAGCCAAAAGCATCCTTAGAGTCCAATCTCAATGAGTGTAGCATCGAGTATCAACCGGCTTCAGTCAGGAATCCAAAGCCAGCTATCTCGCTACTTCCTATAGGCCAAAGACAAGTTCAACTAGGGTTCTAAGGGCGAATTAGTGCTTATGACACCACGCGGTAGCCAAATGTCTCCTCGATCATATTCAAGGGCCATCAGGACAAACCAAAGCATCGCACTAACGGTGGCCACCAGTTCAACCATAACGATACATGTCGTACAGTCTCCCTGGTCTAATGCCACATACCTAAGGTACACTAGATCCGGGTGTAGGATCTTTCACACAGCAGAATACCCAAAACAGCCTTTAAAGATAAAGCAAACAAGTCAAACAAATTTAAAGTGATCCTAGCTCTAAGGTAACCCCTCTTTTATTCGAAAGCATCCCCAGCAAAGTCGCCAGTTCTGTAATACGGTGAACTGACTTTATTGAAATGTGCGGATTAGCAAGAGTCGCCACCGACTTTTATTTTATCCAAATTGGAAAGGCTAAAAGAACAAGAAAATACCTTTTGAAAAGATTTTGAGTTCGGGGGGTAAGTTATACAAAGGGAAGGTGTAAGGCACCCTTTGCATCCATGGTTATCCATGGGCTCTTAATTGCTTAGCTCACTTGTTTGTTTGAATTGTTTGAAAAGATTTTGAATAAGAAAAGATTTCGAAGAAGAACTTTAGCTTGTAAATAAGCGTAGTCTTTTTGAAAATATTCTTTGAAAAGAAGTGGGAAAAGATTTTGAATTTGAATTTGAATTTGAAAAAGAGGTGTGAAAAGTAATTTGATTTTTAGAGCAAGCAATTAGTAGCAACTACCCTAAGTTTGAAAATTTGTTCTTTTAGTCTTTCATGCGAAAGGATCTACCCATACCATGAGAGGGCAGGAAGTCTTTCAATTGGATGTTTGAAGGGTCATCGAGAATAATCGTTCGCCATAAGAATGTCCCTTGCCATAAAGAGGGCAGATAGTCTAAGGGAAGGATATAATAGTCATTTTATGCATCATGCGAGGATACCTTAGCAATTGGGACAATCATCTTTATAAGGCAACCTTGCTTTAGGTATCCTCGGAATCGAGGGTCTTGACTATTTAGTATGTTTAGAGGCCACAGGCAACAAGGCAACAAGGCAACAGAAAAGGTTACCCTAAAGGTGAGTGTGTGCACCAATCACGTGGTTGTATTCAGATAATATTTATCTTATAATTATAGTTATTCTAATTCTGTTAAAGGCTTGCACTCCCTAAGATTACTAACCACAGCAGAAACATAAAGGCAGAATGAAAATCCTACGCTATTACAATAAACACCTGCGGGGATGGGGGAAATTAAAACAGAAAATAAGAAATATAAATAATTAATATAATTATTTTGATCCCGCCCTGATCTTCCTCGAACCTTGATTGACTCTGATCATCTGAGAAAATAACAGAAAATAAATAGAAGTTAGTGTAGGAGAGATTCATCGACTATTTGTATAAACCCTAATTCAGTTTATAAGGCAAAAAGGGAAATAATATTTAAATAAAATAAAAAAGAAAAGATCAGAAACTTAGCTTCTTGATTGGCATGGCGCGTAGTCAGAGAATCTTGATTAATCCTGAAAATTTGAACAAAGACAGAAAAAGGTTAGTGCATTGACTGATCTAAACCCTAATTGATCACAAACCCTAAAGGTTTACAAACCCTAAAGGTTTTTTTTAAGAAAACTTATTGTGACCCAAAAGAGGTTTGTAAGGCTTAAAATATGTTAGTGGATAATACCTACCAGAGGATTCTAAGGTTTATAAAAGAATCGAGGTTTACACACCTAAAAAACTAATTATTAATTTTCAATTAATTAATTAACAAAAATAAGGATTTTTATTGTTAAAAAACAACCATTGATAACATTATAAAAAAATTCGAATATTCGATTAAAATAAATAATTATAACAAATAACATTATAAGAACTAATTTTAGTAAATACTAAGAGATTTATAAAAATATTTGAATAAAAAGAGGAAAGAAAATAAATAAAAGAAGGTTTATGTAATTAATAAAAAAAGTAAAAAAATTTAGAAATAACTTAGCTTCGATCCTGTGTGGGTGTCTTTTGAGGACCCATGGTGGACCATGCTTCTTGATCCCCTAGATTTAACTCTGTCGTGAATCTAATGGCCCATGAGTGGGGGTGCACCGTAAGGGCGTGAGGCTTGAGCGCGCTAGATCTTTGGCCATATGAGAACAAACAAATAGGCAAAATATATTATAGTACTCTGGGGATCGAACCCAGGTCCTGTTGTTCCTAATAACCTTCGCTTTGCCATCTGGGCTAACACTGCAAGTTGTTAATTGAATAAACAGAATAAAATAAGTATAAAACCTTTGGTTGGATGGTAAAGTCAAAGCGTGGATCGAGTGGGCCCCTGGAGTGGCACTTCCAGCCAATCACGTGTTGAAGGGAGGACTTGGAATCTTTGACTAGCCATCAGCATGGCCACACGCGTCTGGAGAGAGAGAGGGATTTGACCAGCGAATCATGAGGCGAAGAAGTGCCACGCGTGTGAGTCCAAGGCTAGAATTACTGTTCATCTTCTTCTTCTCCATTACCTGCGGAATTTGTTAGGGATTCACTTGCAGAATTACCTGCGGATTTTACAAATCCGAAGGTTTTTCTTGCCATGATTCTGCACCTGCAACACAACAACATTAAATGCACCAATGGCCCCCTACCCCCCCTAAATCGGACCTCCTGAATCCATTTATGGCACCGGTTTTGGCTGAAACAACCTTAAACTTGCGATACGAACGAAACAAAGAATGTGACCTAGCCATGGCATATCTTGATTTAAGAGTTAAAACCTTGAAACGATGGTTCTAAAGCATTCTAAAAATCATAAACAGCATGAATATATGCATAGAATTAATTTAAAATTCACGTATTAAGAGTTTGAATTTCGAAAAGTATGAACAAACCGATGAAGATGGTTAGGCTGGTTATGGATCGCGAATGGCTTCAAGAAGGACTGGGATGAGCGCCTGGGATCTTCAGGGGGGCAATGAGACGATTTAAAGTCGTTTATTTTCACTGAGACCGAGTTTTTGATGTGCCCTAGTTCTTTGACTTTTTTTGATGAATTTCCATGAGTCCTTGGAGGCAACCCCTCCTCCTTTTGCTTCTGACTCTCCTCCTCTATATATATAAGGACATTTTTAGGGCTAATATTTGGCCAAATGAATAAAGTGATTGATTGAGAAAATATTGAGAAAGATTATAATTAAAATTGATTCAAATCATTCCACTTTGGTCCTAATCTCTTTCCAATACTCATTATCACGTTTTTTCCTCATAATTACTCAATATTTGATTGAGATATCAACCAATATTGCATCTTTTATATTTTTCATTGTTTCCTTTATCAAATTTGAATTAAGATGAATATACTTCAAATAAGAACAAATAATAATGAAAATAAGGGAAAGATGGCGTGGTGGACTACTAAATACATCATGGGCATGTTTAGAACCAAGAAACTTTGGCCCATTAGTCAAAAATTTGAAATTGGTTAATTAAGGTTCCTCACTTTTCTTGAATTTGAACCAACTTGTATCAATCATAACTCTCTCAATTTTTAAGATGTGGATATGTTCTAGGACTTTTTTGAAACATCAAGATGTCCTCTAAAGGCTCCTTTTGGTTTCATCTCAATTGAATCTTCCATGTTCATGTTATGAGCTTTGAGAAAAAATGACTTTTTCGCGATCCTTTAGGGGGACCTGTAATGTATTGGCTTATATCTTCCAAATGAAGAACTTTTGGACCTGGCATGTGAGAGACAAAGTTGTAGAGAATTCAATTTCCTTCAAAATGAGCTTTGGATTGGCAATTTTTGATGTTCCATGTGAAAGTTACGGCTGGTCAAAGTTCAGTTGACTTTTAGTTAAAAAACCCTAATATAGAAACTTTGAGTTTTGTTGATTTCTGAACTTTCCTTGATGAATCATGATCAACCTTTGATCAAATGATGGCTGATACTTCATAATGAGGATGTCGACCAAAAATCAGAAGTTTTGACTGTGGTTTGACCATAGTTTGACTTTTAGGTCAACCAGTCGATTATTGATCATCTGAGCTTTTGACTGACTAAACTTGTGAGTCAGAGCTTGAAACTTGGAATGAGGATACTTTGAATCATATGAGAGACCATGAAGTCCACTTGAGGTATCAGAAGTTGATTTTTATTGGAAAGAAACAAAACCCTAGTTTTGGTCTTCATTGTTTAGGAGGAGAGTGAACATTGCTTGCAATTGGATATCTTATGAGCCTGAGGAGACTGCCTGAGCCAAGATATCTAAAAATGTGATGGGCAAATTTTGGGGTATGACACTTGGCCATCAAAAGCCAAAGCAAACTGGAAATTTGGCATATATGGAAGTATAACTCAAAAATTCTGAAGATTCAGAAGCTAGAAATGCGATAGAAGAGCCTCCAATCACATCAACTATGGAGAACTTAAGAATTTCTAAAGAACCCTCTCAAAAAAGTTCCTATAGACTCACTTCACATCATCCAGAAGATTTTATACTTGGAAATAAAGATGACCCCATCAAAACAAGATCATTCCTCAGGAACAACGAAAATACACTATTTGGGCTAGTTTCTATGATTGAGCCAATTTCAATTGATGAAGCTCTTCAAGATATAGATTGGATTATCTCTATGCAATAAGAACTAAATCAATTTACCAGAAATGATGTATGGGATTTAGTTCCAAGGCCTGAAGGATTCAATATCATTGGTACAAAATGGGTGTTCTGAAACAAATTAAATGAGCAAGGTGAAGTCGTCAGAAACAAAGCACGACTGATTGCACAAGGATATAGTCAACAGGAAGGTATTGACTATAATGAAACCTTTTCCCTAGTCGCCAGGTTAGAATCTATCAGACTGTTAATTGCTTATGCTGCTAAATATAACATCACTCTGTATCAAATGCATGTTAAAAGTGCATTTTTAAATGGTTACATTGAAGAAGAATTGTATGTTCATCAACCCCCTGACTTTGAACACTCAAAATATCCAGAGCATGTTTTTAAACTTAAAAAATATTTATACAGACTAAAACAAGCTCCTCGAGCTTGGTATGACCGATTAATTTCATTCCTTCTAGATAAAGATTTTACCAGAGGGAAAGTTGACACGACTCTATTTCGTAAAAAATTTAAAAATTATATTTTACTCTGTCAAATATATGTAGATGATATTATTTTTGGAACTTCTAATATCTCTCTTGGAAAAGAATTTGCTGAATCTATGCAAGCAGAATTTGAAATGAGCATGATGGGAGAACTTAAATTCTTTCTAGGAATTCAAATCAATCTGTCGCCTCGGTTTTTTTGTGGGATGCGAACTGACTCTTCTTTTATTTTTAAGTTGTGAAAATTAGAGAGTCGCCACCGACTTTTATTTTATCCAATTAAGGAAAGGTTTATAAAAGAAACAGAAAAAGACCTTAAAGAGATTTTGGGTTCGGGGGTAAGTTATACAAAGGGAAGGTGTTAGCACCCTTTGTATCCATGGTTATCCATGGGCTCTTAATTGCTTAGCTCACTTGTTTGAATTGTTTGTTTTGCTTGAAATGCTTGTATGTGGTTCTAAATATTTGGTAAAGAGTTAACTTTGTAATGATCCTTGTGCGGATGTATATACAAAGTATTTATCTTTCGAAAGATCTTTTGATGGTTTGAAAAAGATTTTTAACTTCGTAATGATTCTTGTTTGGATATATACAAAGTGTAGTCTTTTTGAAAGTTTGTTTTAAAAAAAATAATGATGTGTAAGAGCTTTTGTTGTTTTTGATTGAGCAAGCAATTAGGAGGTATACCCTAAGTTTATAAGGTTCTTTCCTAGTCCTTTAGAAAATTTTCCTTGACTGGATACAGACAGAAATTTGAATTGTATTTGAAACAGTAAGATTTGATTTTGAAAAGAGTAACAGAGGGATTACCCTAAGAGGTGCAAGTGTGATTGTGTTTTGTTTTCAGATATGTTATCTTTGAGATTAGTGATCTAGCGCTTCAATTTTTATTCTTGACATACACGCAGTTTTATATTTACAGAAATTAAAGTGCGAGAATGTAAAATGCGGAAAGTAAATCTACGCTATTACATCGATTGTGCGAGAAATGTAAACTACGCTATTTAAATGAATTTGACAACCTATACACTTATCTATGAATTTAAATTGCAATAAGATAAAGGGAACATATTTTTGGATTTTTTTTAGATGGTGTTAATTTAATTAAAAGGTTAAGAATTTGAAATAAAATTTGAACCTAAAAAAAAATTAAGTCTAAAATATGTCCAAATTGTTTGTTAATTAATTTTAAAACAAAATTAATTTTTTGTGATTTTTTGAAATTGTTTTGGAGATTCTTAAGTTAATTAACATATAATTATACAAATAATTATACACATAAATTAAATTTAAAGACAAAAACATTCTAATTATGTACAAAATTAGTTCATGATATGTAAACTTAATTTAATAAAAAGAAAATATTTTTTTTCTGATTTTTTGATAGGTTAGAAATAATTAAAAGATAAATATATAAATATTATCTAATTAATTAAACAAAATATTTTAATTATGAAGAAAAATAAAATATATTTATATCAAAAATTAATATAATATTTTATCAACCTAAAAATATTTTTAGTATAATTTTCTGATTTTTTAAACTATTTTAAAATAATTTTGCAAAGAAAATCAAATAAGAATAAAAATATAAATTAAGTGATCATATGTGGTTGATTGGAGGATCTATGGTATGGATGCATGCTCAAGAGCGTTGGATGTGGTTACAAGTTGATCTGATGGTGACTGGAGCGAAGCCGTATGGCACGAACATAACTTGCAAAGCACCGGATCAGAGATTTTTAAAAATAAAACACGCGCGCCCTCTGGCCAATAGGAGGGAGCGACGTCTCATCTTCTTCCTCAGAAGAGCTTTTTACACCGCTCATTTACAGGGAGCTGTAAAAAGCTTCAATCTTTTACACCTGTGCAACACGAATAGGGGTTAGACACAAAAGAAATTTGGCGCGAGGCCATGGTTCGATTCGTCTGGTTCATACGAGTTTAATAGTACCACTTAGAACCTGCAATTTTGCCTAAATCGTAAATCCCTAATTTTGAGCTCAAGAACCCTAAAATGGTAGTTGCTTCATACATCCATTAAAATCAAATTAAAGCTCCAGAAACGATCAGAGCATCTAACCAAATATAAATATGCAATTACATCTTGTTAAACATGCATGTATGATTGAATTTGAGTTAGTTTTTGTTTGGACAAACTGTGAGCTATAGTGCTTGGTTCAGGGTGTTTTGATTGTTGGAAATGATTGGGATAGTTTCAGAATTACTTGAGGAACGTGTTTGGATGTTTATTTGTACTTGAAATTAGCTTAAACTCAAAATTCGAAATTTAAATTTCTTTGAAAATTTCAAGTGTGATACAAGTATAATATTGGCTCTGAATTCGTGTTTTTTGATGCTTATGGACTCAAGCTACTTATAGGCAATATTGAATGCTGAGAACTTAAGCAACCATGCTTTTCTTCCATACTTGAGTGCCTTTGAATCTTTGAATTTTTTATGAATAAAAACTTTGAAAATTTTGGCCATGGCTTCAATTTTCTTCACCCCTCTTGCCATAGGTCTTCTGTACCTCTATGCTTCAGAATTTGAATCAAACTTGGTGACTCATGCTAGAGACAAAGCATTGGATCATTATCTTGGATCATTTCTTTTTTAATTTAACTTTAAATGAAGTAAAATTAAATCAGAAAAGAAATAAAAATGTCATGGGCCTAAGATTGGTTTTGGTAGGCCTTAAACATTATTAGGAACATGTTTGGATCACAAATGCTTGGGCCCTTTTGGAAAAAAAACAAATTTGATCAATGTTGGTTTCATGCATTTTCCCAAAAAATGGCCAACTTCAACAAGGCATAACTCCCT
This sequence comes from Vicia villosa, assembly GCF_029867415.1. Lineage (NCBI taxonomy): Eukaryota > Viridiplantae > Streptophyta > Magnoliopsida > Fabales > Fabaceae > Vicia > Vicia villosa. Next base: position 61,427,925 of record NC_081181.1, on the reverse strand, counting down.
CAATTTTGATCATATGAAGAATTTCTTGTACTTTTTAGAAACCTCAAGATGTCCTTTGCAAGCTACTTTGGAAGCTTTTTTGCATTTGAAGAATTTATCTTGATGTTATGGGCTTTGACAAAAAACTGCTTTTTGTTGACTTTGAAAATGACCTGTAATGTCTTAGCACATATTTTCCAAATGGTAAATCCAATGACCATGGGACCAATTTCATTTGAAAGATAATTTAATTTCCTTCAAAATAAGCTTTGGTTGGAATTTTTCGGATGAACGAGGAAAGAGTTATGGCCGGTCAAAGTTCAGTTGACTTTTTAGGAGAAAACCCTAATTTTGAAACTTAGAGTTTTGTTGATTTCTGAACTTTTCTTGATGAATTATGATCAACCATTGATCAAATGATGAATCTTTTGACAAAATATGGATGTTGACAAAAAATTTCATTTTTGACTGTCTGCTGACTTTTCGGTCAAACTGGTCGTCTGTTGACTGTTTGAGCTGTTGATTGTGCGTCCGAGCGAATCGAAGTATGAAAATTTGTCTGGTGGTACTTTGAGACATATGGAGATCCATGAAATCCATTTGAGGTCTCAAAAAACTTGTTCTCCTGAAAAAAAAACAAAAACCCTAGTTAGGGACTATTTGTGTAGGAGACAATTAGGCGTACCTGATTTTTGTGCAGTGTTGAGTCTCTGCTGATCATGTGATTATCAGAAGACTTCTAGAACAAAAATCTTGGAATTTTGAAATGCAAAAGATTGATTTGACTGATGGTACAAACACGGAGAATCGTGCTGTCAGCGGGTTTGACTGTTAATTGGCTGTTCGGGCATTAACGTAACAGTTAAAGTGAAAACTTAACAGTTAAAGTTATTTTTTTTTCTTTTTTGTTTTTGTTGTGTTAATGGTGAAAAATTATTTACATGGTTTGTTAGAAAAACAAAATCATAATAAATAATTAATATACTGTACGCGAACGAAATTACCGATAATAAAATTGAAAAGGATTTAATGCACAGAAATAAATATTTAACTAGCAATAAACACACATAATATTATCTCGATAATTAAACGATGGTACAACAGATAGTACAACATTTAATACTGACAGTACAAATATTACATAAAAAATATAGCGAACATTACGACAAATATAATGAACGGTACATTACTTGAAAGTGAAAGATACGACAAACTTTAAGTATGACGATTAAAAACCCATGCTATAAACATCAGTATATAGATGTATGGGAGTGTAAACATCCCAGGTCCGCATTTTCCAGGACTATGCAGACAGAAAAAGGACATGATCATCACAAAAACAGTGATGACCACAAGAAGAAACGTATCCACCCACTTTGCCATTTTTGCCGGGGAAGAAAAGGAAATTATTAGGAGATAGTATGATAGAAATTTGGGAGATGAGTGAAATTTAATGCGAGATTTTATGGAAAAAATGAGGGGTATCTATAGAGTGAAAAGAGGGATGGAGACGTTGGGGAATGAAGTGGTACCGTACAAAAAGGAAAGTTTGAATGATAGTAGGTTTTGAAAAAATACATGGTAGGGTTTGAAAAGAAATATGTATAGAATAAAGTTAGGATTTGATTTGAAAGAAAGAGATTTGAAAAGAAAGAAAGAGATTTGAAAACAATAATATAGTACAAAAATTAGTGGGAAACAAAACCAATAATAATTTAATCGTTAGCAGTACAGTTTGAATCCCCGGACTCTGCACCTGCAAAAATTTAATTCTGTACCAATTGCGTCAGTATTATTTATCTGAAAATGAATCTCAAATAAACAGCGTGTGAAGTGATAAACAGTATTTGACGTTTGTGTAAGAATAAATTCAACAGCGAACCAAAATACCGTATAAAAATATTCTAAAAAAAAACTGAATATTCATAAAATCAGGATATTTATGAAATAAAATCCAAGATTATATAAAACTCCCAATTTTTAGACAGAAGTCCGTTGCCTTCTCTTTGAAAAAAGATGCGGGCAAATTTTGGGGTATAACAGTTGCCCCTATTCAATCTTCTTAAACCTGAAGAGACCGATTGGAATCTGAAGGTAGAAGATGATTGAATATTTAGATGCCCTGAAATTTGCACTTACCTCCACCAGAAGTGATGCTGGAATTTGCATTGAATGCGGTCTGAGAAATGTCGTTGGCGGATCAAAACATTACTTGAGATGGGCTTTCAGATGCCATCTAGCGAATGTGTTGATGGTTTGTTCATCAGAATGAATCCATTGATTATATCTTGATGAAGGATTTGAACCTCTGCGTTGACTGTTACGGAATCGTCCGAGGTTACCGCTTTAAATCTTGGAGGTTGATCGTTACAGAACTGTCCAAAGTTTCCGCTTTAGATTTTGAATGTTGATCGTTACAGAACCGTACGAGGTGTCCGCTTTTAGATCTTGAAGATTGATTGCTTTAAGGAACCGTCTGAGGTATCGACTTAGATCTGAAGGTAGATCATTAAGGAACCGTCCAAGGTATCGACTTAGATCTGAAGGTAGATCATTAAGGAACCGTCCAAGGTATCGACTTAGATCTGAAGGTAGATCATTAAGGAACCGTCCAAGGTATCGACTTAGATCTGAAGGATTTGAAGTTGTTTATTCGACTGTGGTATAGCCTGGAAATGTCAGAATGAGTCAGCATTAGACCGTATCTACTTTGCTTGTTTAGAGTTGATAAGTTGTTGGAAAGAGAGAACTCTTCAGATTAAATCTTTGGTTCCGAGAGGAATGCTTGTCTGGACAGAACCCAGGAGAATATTGCATGTGATTGAGAATAACTTGCTGAGGATATTCGTCCATCTGAAAAACCAAGTTAGTGACATGCAATGTCATGATGCATGTAATATATATATCGAGATTTCTCAAACTAAATGAGAACCGTGCATGTTATGTATGCGTTTGTCATGAAAAATTATATGCTATGTATGAATATGCATGTGACGTATGATGTATGGACATGACTTATGCAGTTTAGAGCGTATCAAACTTCTGGTTGGGAAAGTAAATCCCTGCTTGTTATTTTGGAAACGATGGTATTATGACCGTTGATGATCTTTGCTACCTTGTTCGAGTATACTCAGCTGGGGAACTTCCTTACGGACCAGGATGCTCTGTTGAGGGATCTTTGACTACCGCTTGGGGATGAAGGTAATTTGAAGGTTCCGATTTTGATGCACCCTGACTGGGAATAAGAGAGATGTGTAATCCTCCGATGCACTATTTGATCAAGCCTTGGTGTGGAGGATCCAACCTTCTAGGGATAGTAATCTTGAACAGCCCTGCTGGGGAACGAGGTGCAATTGTCCGATGTAATATCTATCCAAGCTTTGAGATTAGGCTTTTTGAGTCATTTTGTTGGAGAGAGAAATCTCATCGAGGATTATGCTGAGAAATGTATCTCTGTTGGGGAACTGTTTCTTCTGATGCCCATACTCGGTGTCGGTGATGAAACACTCAGTCGGGGAATTAATTGGGCCTTGCTTATCCGGAGATAACTCCTAGAAAATTGCTCTGTGGGGGATATTCCCATGTTGCTGGTTTCGGGATGACGTCCAGATGATTGAGACATTACCTGAATGCTATTCCTGTTTTTCATATAAACATCAATCATATTCAAATGCATATGTTCATTCAAAATTATCATTGGGATGTTTACGCGTTCAAAACATAAAAAGTGAAAACATTGATTTTGAGCATGAACCGTATTGATTTTGAAAGAGAGCCATAATAGGCTAATTAGTACAAGGAGACAAAAATCCTAGTAGTAGGAAGTTATCATAAAACTTTGAGAAATACTTATAAAGGAAAATAGCTATGTGAAAACAATCCAGTCAAGTTTCAACTCTGCTATTGCCAATCTGTCTTTGAGTATCTCATCCCTCACTTGTTGGAAGAAAATGATTGGACTGATTGGTGCCTTTTGGTCCTTGACGCGTTGAATCTTGAATGTGAGTAGGTAGCCAAACGGGACATAGTCGTATGCTTTATTCCCTAACTTTTGCCTAGGCTGCCTTTTCAGGTTTTCAGCCTAACGGGATAATATATTTTTTTAGTCTCTAATTTTTGTCTGGATCGCCCTTTCAGGTTTTCAATCCACTGAGACGCTCATTTTTGCCTAAGTCGCCCTTTCAGGTTTTCAACTTAACGAGCTTTTCTTTTCTTTAAGCGAAGTACTTTTTGACTATGTCCGCATTTACAGGGTTTGGGAAATCCTCGCCATCCATAGTGGTAAGCAACATGGCTCCGCCAGAGAATACTTTTTTGATTACAAATGGTCCCTCATAAGTGGGAGTCCACTTGCCCCTGGGGTCACCTTGTGGTAAGATGATGCGTTTTACAACCAAATCATATTTGATATGCCCGATTCTTGACTTTCTTGTTGAAGGCTTTGATCATACGTTTCTGGTACAAATGACCATGACAAATAGCCACAAGCCTCTTCTCATCAATCAAGTTTATCTGGTCCAACCGAGTCTGAATCCAATCGTCTTCGTCTAGATTGGCTTCTTTCATAATCCTTAGGGAAGGAATCTGAATTTCAATTGGAAGAACTGCCTCCATACCATAGACTAAGGAAAATGGAGTTGCCCCTGTTGAAGTACGCGCTGATGTGCGATAACCATGAAGAGCAAAAGGTAACATCTCATGCCAATCTTTGTAGGTTACTGTCATCTTCTGTATGATCTTCTTGATGTTCTTGTTGGCAGCTTCCATCACGCCATTCATCTTTGGTCGATATGGGGATGAATTATGATGTTTGATCTGGAACTGCGTGCAGAGTTCGGTAATCATCATGTTGTTTAAATTTGTGCCATTGTCTGTGATGATCCTTTCAGGGACGCCATACCAACAAATGAGATTGTGCTTGATAAACCGGGCCACAACATTTTTGGTGACTGAAGCAAACGAGACTGCCTCTACCCATTTTGTGAAGTAGTCAATAGCGACCAGGATAAAACGATGTCCGTTGGAGGCAGTAGGCTTGATTTCTCCAATCATATCAATACCCCACATTGCAAAAGGCCAAGGAGCCGTCAGAACGTTTAATGGGACTGGAGGTACATGTACTTTGTCGGCATATATCTAGCATTTGTGACAAGTTCTGGAGTGATGGTGGCAGTCTGTCTCCATGGTATACCAATAATAACCTGCTCTTAAGATCTTTTTAGCCATTGTATGTCCACTTGAATGAGTACCAAAGGCACCATCGTGTATATCTTCCATAATCTGTTCCGCTTCCCTCTTGTTCACACAACGAAGCAGAGTCGAGTCATGGTTGCGCTTGTACAGGATTCCATTACTTAGAAAGAATTTGGCAGCAAATCTTCTTAGAAACTTTCTATCATTAATGGATGCCCTTTCAGGATATTCCTGGGCTTCGAGATATCTTTTTACTTCATGTAACCATGGTTTTTCTCCCACTCCTTCGGTATCAATCTCATTGCAATAGTCTGGTTCATCCTGTTTGTAAATGGTGATCATTGGCGCCTCATTGTCCCACCTTACTTTGAACATAGATGACATGGTAGCTAGAGCATCAGCCAATTGATTTTCTTCTCGCGAGATATGTTCAAAAGTGATTTCTTCAAAGTAAGGAATCAAACTCAGCACATATTCTTTGTAAGGAATTAGATTCGAGTGCTTCGTGTCCCATTCCCCTTTAACTTGATAAATTACAAGGGCCGAATCTCCGTAGACCTCTAGGAACTTGATTCTCAGATCGATTACAGCTTTGAGACCCAGAATACATGCTTCATACTAGGCTATATTGTTAGTGCAGTTGAAACATAAGCTGGCAGTGAATGGTGTATGTCCTCCTGCAGGAGAAATGATCACAGCTCTGATGCCATTGCCAAGCGCATTAGAGGCTCCATCAAAAACCTTAGTCCATCGGGATCCTGGCTCGGGTCCTTCCTCCGGTCCAGGTTGTTCGTAGTCAGTAACTAGCATAATATCTTCATCTGGGAAATCAAAGTTTAATGCTTGATAATCATCCACTGCTTGATGAGCCAAATGATCAGCTACCACACTTCCTTTGATCGCCTTTTGCAAAGTGTACTGGATGTCATACTCTGTTAGGATCATTTGCCATCTTGCTATTCTTACAAAGAGATCAGGTTTTTCGAACAAATATTTGATAGGATCCATTTTGGAGATCAGCAAAGTGGTATGGTTTAGCATATACTGTCTTAGTCGGCGAGCCGCCCATGCCAAGGCACAACAAGTTTTCTCGAGCAGTGAGTACCTTGTTTCACAATCGGTAAACTTTTTGCTAAGATAGTAGATTGCATGCTCTTTTCGGCCAGACTCATCATGTTGCCCCAGTACACACCCCATTGAATCTTCTATCACTGTTAGGTACATTATCAGAGGTCTTCCTTCCACTGGTGGTAGCAAGATTTGCGGTTTTTGAAGATATTCTTTGATCTTGTCAAAGGCTAATTGGCATTTGTCGTTCCATCTTTCTACTTGATCTTTCTTCAACAATTTGATGATTGGCACACAAGTAGTAGTCATATGGGCAATAAATCTGGCGATGTAGTTCAGATGTCCCAAAAATCCTCTGACTTGTTTCTCGGTACGAGGTATGGGCATTTCTTGAATGGCTTTGACCTTGGCAAGATCAACTTCAATACCCTAGCTGCTGACTATGAAGCCCAAGAGCTTACCGGATCTTACTCCAAAGGTACACTTGTTCGGATTCAGTCGCAACCTGTACTTCCTGAGTCTGTCAAACAGCTTGTACAGATGACCCAGATGTTCTTCTTCGGTGTTGGACTTTGCAATCATATCATCCACATAAACTTCTATTTCCTGATGAATCATATCATGGAATAGAGCTACCATTGCACGCTGATACGTTGCTCCTGCATTCTTTAAACCAAAGGGCATCACTTTGTAACAAAAGGTTCCCTAGGGTGTTGTAAAGGTTGTCTTTTCCATGTCTTCTGGCGCCATCTTTATCTGATTGTAACCTGAGAACCCGTCCATAAAGGAAAATACTTTGCATTGTGCAGTATTTTCAACCAGTACATCGATGTGAGGTAAAGGGAAATCATCCTTGCGGCTTGCCCGATTTAGATCTCTGTAGTCTACACACATTCTGACCTTCCCGTCTTTTTTAGGCACAGGCACGATGTTAGCTATCCATGGAGGATAACTCACAACTTTTAGAAAACCGGCGTTGAATTGTTTCTCAACCTCGTCTTTAATCTTCTTGGACATGTCGGGCCTACTTCTTCGCAGCTTCTGCTTAACTGGAGTGCTACCTTCTTTGATTGGCAGGCGATGGACCACAATATCCGTGTCGAGACCGGGCATATCTTCATAGGACCAAGCGAATATCTCGACGTAGTCTTGTAATATTTGAATCAGTCTTCGCTTGACACTGTCTTCTAAATCAGCCCCTATCTTGACTTCTTTCTTTTCTTCATCACCGCCTAGGTTGATAACCTCAATTGGCTCTTCATGCGGCTGTATAGTCCTTTCTTCTTGCTCTAATAGCCTTGCAAGCTCCCTAGGTACTTCGCAATCTTCCTCACTTTCGTCCTCAGTTTGGTAGATCGGATTTTCAAAGTCATGACTGGCAATAGCAGAATCGTTATCAACAGGATCCAGAGTGAATGTGAATCTGCATTTATTATGTGGGTGTGTGTAAGAACACATAGCTATTTGAAAACAAATAAAGTAAAGAGATAAACAAAAAGGATCGCAAAATTTGAATATGCAAATGTCCCATGATTTTATTGAATGAACATATGATCATGGTATGACAAACCCTTATAAAAAGGACCAGTTTGCTTCGGGCAAGGCATTTGGCTTTTAAGTTCATGGTTTGATAGTACAGGAACCATTTTTATTTTTGAACATATAAGCAATGAAAACAGGAAATTGCATTTACTCCTGATAAAAGGAGATAACATCTTCAGTTTCCCAGTTGTTCAATCCATTGTTGTGAGTAGGGAATATCCAGTTGCTCCAGTTGCAGTTATCTTCTTCATCTTCCACAGCATTGACTTCTTTGGTGACGAGATGAGCTGTTGATCCTTCAGGATGAGCAAGATGCTCTGATGGATATGAGAGCCCAGGCTGAGGTACCTCTATTGGCTGAGAGAGATACTCGATAAGATCGTCCCATCCAGTTGGGATGATGTCTTTGATAGAGACTTGTGCATTCTGGGGAGCGGTGTACTTTACCAGAAAATCATTCTTGCCATTTGGTGTTTCCAAGACTTCTTCAGGGGTGATAGGGCTTGTGATTGTCATATTCTCTTCGAAATGTTCATCCCATCCAGTTGGGATAATGTCTTCGATAGCGATTTGCGAGCTCAGGGGAGCGGAATACTTCACCATAAAGTCGTACTTGCCACTTGGTTCTCCCAGTGTATCCCATACTTCTTTTGGAATAGGTGGACTAGGTGGACTTTGGTATTGCTTAGCAATGGAACCTGTGATACTTATGTAATCTTCGAACTGATCATCCCATCCAGTTGGGACAATGTCTTCAATGGCAATCAAAGAACTCTGAGGAGCAGTGTACTTCACTAGAAAGTCGTACTTACCGCTTGGTTCTCCCAAAGTATCCCAAACTTCCTTGGAAACGGGTGGAACTTCACTTGGATGTTGCTTAGTAATATGGTTCGAGATCACTTCGTCGTCTTCAATAGCATTTACTCCTTGGCTGATGAAATGGGACATAAATCCTCCAGAACGAGGACTTTGATCATTCTTCTGAGTTCCATTAGCATAGTCCAGACCTAGCTTATCGAACTTGTAAGGCACATCAAGGAGTTGTCCCCATACTATGCAACCACCCTCTTCGATCACAGCCTTAGCATCTTTGAGAGAAGTCATTGTTGGAGTTATTTTTGTAGCAGGAGTAGCAGAAATATGTTTGGCAGTAGAGACAGCTGGAGGGACCACCTCAAAAGATTGGCAGGGGGTTTCGATGAATTCACCATCCATCTCAACATACTTGGAGTTACTCAGGTGGCTAACCACATATTCTTCTTCACCATGAACCGTGACGACGTTTCCTTTTATCTGATATTTTAACTTCTGGTGCAGGGTAGAAGTTACAGCGCTTTCCCCATGTATCCAAGGGCGTCCTAGTAAACAAGAGTACGCTGGATGAATTTCCATCACATAAAAAGTAGAATCAAAGATCTGAGAACCCACTCTGATTGGGAGCTTAACTTCTCCGTATACTGTTCTTGTTGACCCGTCGAAGGCTCTAACTACAACATCGCTTGGTTGTAACACAACTTCTTCGAAGTCAAGTTTTTCCAGTACTACTTTTGGTAACACATTTAATGAGGAACCATTGTCTACCAGCACATGAGACAAAGTGGTGCCGTTACATTCAATAGAGATGTGCAGGGCTCTATTGTGATTTTTCCCGGCAGGTGTTAAGTCAGCATCAGAGAAACCGAGACCGTTATCCACTGTTAGACTGGCAACATAATTTTCAAATTGGTCGACTGAAATCTCCTGTGGTACATGTGCAGCTTTCAAGAATTTCATTAGGGCCTTGGCATGAGCTTCTGAATACTTCAACAGAGATAACATTGAAATCTTCGAAGCAGTGTGCCCCAGTTGTTCAACAATATTGTAATCACTTTTGCAGATGATTTTCAATATCTCCTCCATTTCTTGCCTTGAAGGATCTTCAACAGTGACTTCAACAGGTACTAGAACTGGTTCAATTAGTGGCTCTTTGCCTTGAGCATTGACATCTTGATTAGGAACTGGGACCTGGACTAGAGTAGTAGTAACATTTGGAGAAATTTCTGGCGAAAAGATCCTTCCACTTCTTGTAATCTTACTAGTCCCCGCAATATTATCAACAACTAGATTTGTGACATTCACAACCTCATCAGTCGAGGTGTCTTGTTTAACTCCATGGACATAAACATTTGCGCCATAACTCCACGGGACAGCTTTGTTTGATGAATATGGAAATGGAGCCGGATTGGTGATGATTACAGATGCTACTCTGGGTGCAGCGGAAATTTTGAAGGGAGCCTTGGTAGGGATTTTCAATGGTACGTTAGAAACCACTGAGACGTCCTCTATCTTCATCCCATTTGAAAAACCTTCGCACAAATTGTCTATAGAAGGGAGTTTCTCAAACATAATGATACGACGATCCATCCACTTTTGAATTCCTCTTTTCAGGTTTTTACAACCATTGGGTAGGTGTGCACAATAATAGCAATCAGGGTCACAACCTGGAAATAAACCAGCTTGTATTAGCTTTCTTTTGATTTCAAGGAGCGGAGTTGACAGTTCTCTCACATCATAGATATAAACAGTGTTCATGATAGCATTAATGGCCTTGTCGTGTTTTGGCATAGGCGCAGTGATGACATTTGGAGTCTCTGGAGGATCGAATTCAATTTCCCCAGCATCTATCATGTCTTGGATCTTGTTTTTCAGGGCCCAATAGTGATCTGCGTCATGTCCAGGACAATTGGAATGGTATGCACATGTTGTGTTGGGGCGATAACTAAGAGAGGAAGTGTTGACATTCTTCGGAGGATCATTCAATGTAATCAGATTTGCCTTTAACAAGTGCTGCAATGCTTGAGAGATTGGCATGTTGATTTTGGTGAAGTTTCTTCTTGGTGCATCTGGTCGACGCGTATATTTCGGCGGTTGATCTTTTTGAGGTGCAGATGCAGAGATCAGGACAGCCCCTACAGATTGGTGATGCTCACTTTTGTTGCGACTTTTCTGACTGTGCACTGTATTGACTTCATTTCTCCCACTGATGGGCCTCTTTGTAGTACCAGAGGAGGAGCCTACTTGAATTTTTCCACTTTGAATGCACTTTTGACACGCTCTCCAGTTAATATTAAGTCAGTGAAACCTGACGACGAGCTTCCCAGCAAATGACTGTAAAAAGGGCCAGTTAAAGTGCCCATGAACATGTCGACCAGTTCGCGATCAGATAAGGGAGGTTGAACCCTTCCATCTAGATCTCTCCATTTTTGTGCATACTCTTTGAAGTTTTCTTTTGGTGCCATGGTTATGCCCCGTAGTAGAGTACGGGTTGGTGCAAGGTCAGCGTTATATTGATACTGTTTGTAGAAAGCAGCAGCCAAATCTTCCCAGGTGTGAACTTTTGTACTTTCCAGTTGGTAGTACCACTCGAGTTGTGTACCCGACAGACTTTCTCGGAAGAAATGAATCCACAATCTTTTATCCGCCGTATGAGGTTGTATCTTTCTCACATAGGACCTTAGATGCAGCTTTGGGCAAGAGACTCCATCATACTTTGCAAAGACAGGAACTTTGAACTTTGGAGGGATAACAACATCTGAGACGAGTCCAAGATCATTGAAGTCTAAACCAGGTATTTTTTGTATCTCCATAGCTTTCATGTGTTCTTCCAACTGCTGGTATTTGCTATCACCCTGTTCGTCTTCGGAATGATAATGTTCTTCGTTAGCAGAGAGAGGGTTTGGCAGAACCCTGGTTGCTGTGATTGTCTTCTTGATCACCTTCACCGACTTCTTCAGGGATTAGCGCCTTTTTGGGCATCCTGGCTGGGACTATGACTTTCCTCACGAGGTGGCTTAAACCTATAGATCCCTTGGACTTTTTTTTTTCTTGGCCATCAGAGCTTTTAGTTCCTCTTGTCCCTTTGCTAGCTTCAAAATCGCTATCTGAACTTGGGCGTTTTGTGCCTCGAGATTCTTGATGCTTGTTTCGGAATCCATCCCTTCTAACTGAAATAAACAGCGAGGAGATGAGAAACCTGTTATGCGAACCTGTTATGCAATGTTTATGAATGAAATGTATATGCAATGTTTTCAAGGATCTTAGAATTTAAATTTGTTTAAACAAAAGAGAAGCAGACATTTATTAGTCAAACATTTTATTTCCTTTTTTTTCTTTTCTTTTGTCTTTTCTTTTCTCTTTTCTTTTCTCTTTGCCTCTTTCGGGCTTACAAGATAAAGCAAAAGTAAAGAAAATAAAGGATTCTTCAAGCCTCCCATGGACGCTTTCTCTTTGCACCCAGGAACGTGTTGATCTGCTGTTCTTCATGGAGTTGTCTGGTGAGCTCCAACACTTTCCTCTCATAGTCTTGACAGTGTGCTTTGAAGGTGTCCCTTTCTTCTCTTAATTGAACCCAGGATTTCTGCAGCTCTTCCAGGTCAGTCGACATGTCCGGATGTAGAATAACTCAACGTTCCTCCCCTTCGACTTCTGGCTCAATAGTCACAGGTAGGATAGCGGGATATGGCATGATGAACTTCTGAGCACGAGCCCGCACCCATTTGAGGTAAGGCTCCATGGGAATAGAATTCCATTGTCCTAAAGACTTACTTTCTACTTTGTAGACACTGCCCCAAGCATGTATAAACCTTCGTCGATATCTTTGGGAATCATCTTCGTAGTCGAACACAATGCCGTGGATGATCATGTCGTGAGGACCATTTCTTCGTGCATATGCAAATTGGCGCAAAGCTAAGGAGATATTGTAGGTGATGCCTCCCCTAATGCCAAGGAGTGGCACATTAGGGTACTCCCCACAATGGTCAATGAGAGTGATGTCTTCTTGAAAGAAGTTGTTCCACCGGATATCGGAATGAGACAAAGACATAATCCTGCGAGACCATTGCATCCTTTGCTCGTTTCTCAACACTGATCGGGGAATGTGTGATGTAAACCATCTAGCCAGTAGTGGTACACAACACATAAGAGTTCCTCGCTTTTTCATGGTACGAGTGTGTAGAGAATGTAGAATGTCTCCCAGCAAAGTAGGTACCGGATTGCGGGTTAAGAAAATGTTGATAGCGTGCACACTTATGAATTGGTTGGGATTAGGGAATAAAACCAACCCATAAATCAAAAGAGCCGCAAATTCTTCAAAAGCTTGTTAACTCCTATCTTTTAATAGTGATCGAGCCTTTCCCATTAAGAACTTAGCAAGCAAACCCTTGACTCCACTCTTTGTTTCCCAATTAGACTCGATTTCTTACTTTCGTAAATGTAAGGCAGCAGCAATGATTTCAGGCTTTGGGATCTTTTCTAAACCAGTGAAAGGTAATTGATCTCGAACAGGTAGCCCAATTAGTTCAGAGAATTCCTCCATGGTGGGTACTAGCTGGTAATCAGGAAATGTAAAACAATGATGTTCGGGATCAAAGAATTGGAACAGGACCCGTATCATGTCTTCTTCAAATTTTGAGGTAACCAAATGGAGTAGGTGACCGTGCCTTTCGGTGAATTTAGCATTTCTGGGAAATTCTGATATTAATTCCTTAAGTTCAGATGGTACTGTTGAGATGTTGATCCAGATATAACTTCTGGTAGCGGGAGCCATTACCTGCAACAATAGGACAAAAATAAACTCTTCGATCATTGAAATGATTAGTGAAAAATGATATGTTTATGATGTTATGATGTTATGATGTCAAACATGTGGAAAACACAAGCAAATCATACAATAGCCTTAGGTTTAAAGGCTTGCACGAGGTTCATAGGTGATACCCTCCCCACTGAAGTTGAGTTGGTTTAAACCTGTCTTAGAATGGTATTCGGGTTCTATGATCCTTGGAGACAACATCTCAATACAGCACTCAGACGGCCGATCAAAATATTCCTCGAGGATAACCAACTTTGATCAATTTCAAAGCCAGTCACTTAATAGGCCATAAGTCAAGTTCAACTAAAGGTTCTAAGACAAATTAGTGCTTGATGAAATTTCGGAAGCCTAACATACTACTTGATCATTTTCAAGGGATGTTAGTACAGACCAAAGTGTCGCACTAACGGTGACTACCAGATCAACCATATCGGTACATGCCGTACAGTTTCCTTGCTCTATTGCCACATACTTAAGGTATCTCGAGATTCGAGCTAGAATCTTTCACACAAGTAAATTCAATACCCAAACAAACCTTTGAAAAATAGAGCAAACAAGACAAACAATTGAAAACATCGAAGTGATCTAAACTCTAAGGTAACCCCTTTTAAAAACACTTTGTTTTTGAAATCCCCAGCAGAGTCGCCAGTTCTGTCGCCTTGGTTTTTTTGTGGGATGCGTACTGACTCTTCTTTTATTTTTAAGTTGTGAAAATCAGAGAGTCGCCACTGACTTTTATTTTATCCAATTAAGGAAAGGTTTATAAAAGAAACAGAAAAAGACCTTAAAGAGATTTTGGGTTCGGGGGTAAGTTATACAAAGGGAAGGTGTTAGCACCCTTTGTATCATGGTTATCCATGGGCTCTTAATTGCTTAGCTCACTTTTTTGAATAGTTTGTTTTGCTTGAAATGCTTGTATGTGGTTTTAAATATTTGGTAAAGAGTTAACTTTGTAATGATCCTTGTGCGGATGTATAGAAATTATTTATCTTTCGAAATATATTTTGATGGTTTGAAAAAGATTTTTAACTTCGTAATGATCCTTGTTTGGATATATACAAAGTGTAGTCTTTTTGAAAGTTTGTTTTAAAAAAAATAGTGATGTGTAAGAGCTTTTGTTGTTTTTGATTGAGCAAGCAATTAGGAGGTATACCCTAAGTTTATAAGGTTCTTTCCTATTCCTTTAGAAAATTTTCCTTGACTGGATACAGACAGAAATTTGAATTGTATTTGAAACAGTAAGATTTGATTTGAAAAGAGTAACAGAGGGATTAACCTAAGAGGTGCAAGTGTGATTGTGTTTTGTTTTCAGATATGTTATCTTTGAGATTAGTGATCTAGCGCTTCAATTTTTATTCTTGTCATACACGCAGTTTTATATGTACAGAAATTAAAGTGCGGGAATGTAAAAAGCGGAAAGTAAATCTACGCTATTACATCGATTGTGCGAGAAATGTAAACTACGCTATTTACATGAATTTGACAACCTATACACTTATCTATGAATTTAAATTGCAATAAGTTAAAGGGAACATATTTTTGGATTTTTTTTAGATGGTGTTAATTTAATTAAAAGGTTAAGAATTCAAAATAAAATTTGAACCTAAAAAAAAAATTAAGTCTAAAATATGTCCAAATTGTTTGTTAATTAATTTTAAAACAAAATTAATTTTTTGTGATTTTTTGAAATTGTTTTGGAGATTCTTAAGTTAATTAACATATAATTATACAAATAATTATACACATAAATTAAACTTAAAGATAAAAATATTCTAATTATGTACAAAATTAGTTCATGATATGTAAACTTAATTTAATAAAAAGAAAATATTTTTTTCTGATTTTTTGATAGGTTTGAAATAATTAAAAGATAAATATATAAATATTATCTAATTAATTAAACAAAATATTTTAATTATAAAGAAAAATAAAATATTTTTATATCTAAAATTTATATAATATTTTATCAACCTAAGAATATTTTTAGTATAATTTTCTGATTTTTTAAACTATTTTAAAATAATTTTTCAAAGAAAATCAAATAAGAATAAAAATATAAATTAAGTGATCATATGTGGTTGATTGGAGGGTCTATGGTATGGATGCATGCTCAAGAGCGTTGGATGTGGTTACAACGGATCAGAGATTTTTAAAAATAAAACACGCGCGCCCTCTGGCCAATAGGAGGGAGCCACGTCTCATCTTCCTCAGAAGAGCTTTTTACACCGCTCATTTACAGGGAGCTGTAAAAAGCTTCAACCTTTTACACCTGTGCAACACGAATAGGGGTTAGACACAAAAGAAATTTGGCGCGAGGCCATGGTTCGATTCGTCTTGTTCATACGAGTTTAATAGCACCACTTAGAACCTGCAATTTTGCCTAAATCGTAAATCCCTAATTTTGAGCTCAAGAACCCTAAAATGGTAGTTGCTTCATACATCCATTAAAATCAAATTAAAGCTCCAGAAACGATCAGAGCATCTAACCAAACATAAATATGCAATTACATCTTGTTAAACATGCATGTATGATTGAATTTGAGTTAGTTTTTGTTTGGACAAACCGTGAGCTATAGTGCTTGGTTCAGGGTGTTTTGATTGTTGGAAATGATTGGGATAGTTTCAGAATTACTTGAGGAACGTGTTTGGATGTTTATTTGTACTTGAAATTAGCTTAAACTCAAAATTTGAAATTTAAATTTCTTTGAAAATTTCAAGTGTGATACAAGTATAATATTGGCTCTGAATTCGTGTTTTTTTATGCTTATGGACTCAAGCTACTTATAGGCAATATTGAATGCTGAGAACTTAAGCAACCATGCTTTTCTTCCATACTTGAGTGCCTTTGAATCTTTGAATTTTTTATGAATAAAAACTTTGAAAATTTTGGCCATGGCTTCAATTTTCTTCACCCCTCTTGCCATAGGTCTTCTGTACCTCTATGCTTCAGAATTTGAATCAAACTTGGTGACTCATGCTAGAGACAAAGCATTGGATCATTATCTTGGATCATTTCTTTTTTAATTTAACTTTAAATGAAGTAAAATTAAATCAAACAAGAAATAAAAATGTTATGGGCCTAAGATTGGTCGTGGGAGGACTTAAACATTATTAGGAACATGTTTGGATCACAAATGCTTTGGCCCTTTTGAAAAAAAAAACAAATTTGATCAATGTTGGTTTCATGCATTTTCCCAAAAAATGGCCAACTTCAACAAGGCACAACTCCCTCAATTTTGATCATATGAAGAAGTTCTTGTACTTTTTAGAAACCTCGAGATGTCCTATACAAGCTACTTTGGAAGCTTTTTTGCATTTGGAGAATTTATCTTGATGTTATGGGCTTTGACAAAAAACTGCTTTTTGTTGACTTTGAAAATGACCTGTAATGTCTTAGCTCATATTTTCCAAATGGTAAATCCAATGACCATGGGACCAATTTCGTTTGAAAGATAATTGAATTTCCTTCAAAATAAGCTTTGGTTGGAATTTTTCGGATGAACGAGGAAAGCGTTATGGCCGGTCAATGTTCAGTTGACTTTTTAGAAGAAAACCCTAATTTTGAAACTTAGAGTTTTGTTGATTTTTGAACTTTTCTTGATGAATTATGATCAACCATTGATCAAATGATGAATCTTTTGACAAAATATGGATGTTGACAAAACATTTCATTTTTGACTATCTGTTGACTTTTCGGTCAAACTGGTCGTCTGTTGACTGTTTGAACTGTTGACTGTGCGTCCGAGCGAATTGAAGTTTGAAAATTTGTCTGATGGTACTTTGAGACATATGGAGATCAATGAAATCCATTTGAGGTCTCAAAAAACTTGTTCTCCTGAAAAAAACGAAAACCATAGTTAGGGACTGTTTGTGTAGGAGACAGTTAGGCGTACCTGATTTTTGAAATGCAAAAGATTGATTTGACTGATGGTACAAACACGGAGAATCGTGCTGTCAGCGGGTTTGACTGTTAATTGGCTGTTCGGGCATTAACGTAACAGTTAAAGTGAAAACTTAACAGTTAAAGTTAATTTTTTTCTTTTTTGTTTTTGTTGTGTTAATGGTGAAAAATTATTTACATGGTTTGTTTGAAAAACAAAATCATAATAAATAATTAATATACTGTACGCGAACGAAATTACCGATAATAAAATTGAAAAGGATTTAATGCACAGAAATAAATATTTAACTAGCAATAAACACACATAATATTATTTCGATAATTAAACGACGGTACAACAGATAGTACAATATTTAATACTGACAGTACAAATATTACATAAAAAATATAGCGAACATTACGACAAATATAATGAACGGTACATTACTTGAAAGCGAAAGATACGAAAAACTTTAAGTTTGACGATTAAAAACCCATGCTATAAACAACAGTATATAGATGTATGGGAGTGTAAACATCCCAGGTCCGCATTTTTCAGGACTATGCAGACAGAAAAAGGACATGATCATCACAAAAACAGTGATGACCACAAGAAGAAACGTATCCACCCACTTTGCCATTTTTGCCGGGGAAGAAAAGGAAATTATTAGGAGATAGTATGATAGAAATTTGGGAGATGAGTGAAATTTGATGCGAGATTTTATGGAAAAAATGAGGGTTATCTATAGAGTGAAAAGAGGGATGGAGACGTTGGGGAATGAAGTGGTACCGTACAAAAAGGAAAGTTTGAATGATAGTAGGTTTTGAAAAAATACATGGTAGGGTTTGAAAAGAAAGATGTATAGAATAAAGTTAGGATTTGATTTGAAAGAAAGAGATTTGAAAAGAAAGAAAGAGATTTGAAAACAATAATATAGTACAAAAATTAGTGGGAAACAAAACCAATAATAATTTGATCGTTACCAGTACAGTTTGAATCCCCGGACTCTGCACCTGCAAAAATTTAATTCTGTACCAATTGCGTCAGTATTATTTATCTGAAAATGAATCTCAAATAAACAGCGTGTGAAGTGATAAACAGTATTTGGCGTTTGTGTAAGAATAAATTCAACAGCGAACCAAAATACCGTATAAAAATATTCTAAAAAAAACTGAGTATTCATAAAATCAGGATATTTATGAAATAAAATCCAAGATTATATAAAACTCCCAATTTTTAGACAGAAGTCCGTTGCCTTCTCTTTGAAAAAAGATGCGGGCAAATTTTGGGGTACAACACAATCAAACTTCTGAAGGAGCTTACATACATCAAACAAAGTATGTCAAGCAACTTCTAAAGAAATTCCAGTTATCAGAAAGTAAAGAAGCAAAAACCTCAATGCATCCTACATGCATTCTAGGAAAAGATGAGATAAGTAAGAAAGTAGATCGGAAGATCTACAGAGGTATGATTGGTTCCTTACTCTATCTGACTGCATCTAGACCAGCTATTATGTTTAGTGTATGTTTATGTGCAAGATTTCAATCAGATCCTAGAGAATCTCACTTGACTGTTGTCATGCGAATTCTGAGGTATCTTAAAGGTACTACTAACTTGGGACTGTGTTACAGAAAATCCAAAGATTTCAATTTAGTAGGTTATTATGATGCTGATTTTGCTGGAGAGAGAATTGAACGTAAAAGTACATCTGGATGTTGTCAGTTTCTAGGAAATAATTTGATTTTTTGGTGTAGTAAACAACAAGCCACAATTGCACTATCAACTACTGAAGCTGAATATGTAGTTGTTGCTGGCTGCAGTACTCAGGTGCTTTGAATGAAAAGTCAATTAGAAGATTATCACATCTATGAGCGTAAGATTCCAATTTTCTGTGATAATACTTTTGCTATATGTCTTTCTCAAAATCCTATTCTACACTCCAAACCTAAACACATAGAAATTAAGCATCACTTCATTAGGGACTATATTCAGAAAGGGGTATTAAGTTTAAATTTCATTGATACAGACCATCAATGGGCTGATATCTTCACAAAACCACTTTCTGAAGATAGATTCAAATTCATTCTAAAGAATATTAGTATGGAATTGTGTCCAGAATGAAGTTATGTTCAAATATCTTATTTGATTTTAGATCATTCGGTTGTTTAAAAATGAACTATCTTATTTATAACTTCTCAGAAGTTAAAACAAAAATCATCTAGAAATTATTAATCCACTTGGTTCAAAAGCTTATTATCTAAGTTGATTTAGAAGTTCGTTAAATAAAACTGCTAGTTCACGTCAACCTGAGATTTTGAACACGTGTTCAATCTCTTAAAGGTCGCGCATGAAAAGCTATTGAGGCATGAGTCATTGGTAACTTTTCTATTAAATTGTTGCATTTCCCCTAATATCATTAATCGAAATGCTTCTACCTTTTGAGTATTCCAATATTTTGTCATTATGTTTCTTAGGCATGCAAATTCATACATTAATTGCATAAGGTTATTCGTTTGTGTTCTTTCTTCCTTAATTCCTTTATAAATATTCACATCCATCGTCATAATCTTTATCTCTTCCAAAGCCAAATTCTTGTTGCTACTCTCAAAACTGAATTATTTCCTTCATGGATTCCCAAACACCTCTAACTGTCCTAAAATAAAAATTTCTCTGGCTCTCTCAAAGAAATGAATACTACATTGTTGGTATCTACAGACAAGGCTGGAGACAGTATATGGGGATACTTCTTGGTCCCGTCTACACTAATATGGTGATAGATTTCTAGAACCAAGCCTCTATCAATGATAACAATCTGAGTATCACTTCCCCCGTATATGGAATTCCACTCACTATCACTGAAACTTTTATTGTTGCTGCCATTAGGTGCCCTTCTCAACAAAATGGTGTATGTCTAACGTCCTTCGATCACTCGAATGCTTTTGGTGTTCCGAATGACCTAGACATATGTGCCCGTTGCATTATGAACAATCCTTCTATCCTTACCCCCACATACAAAACTTGGTTTAATCTTATTCTCTTTAACCTTCTGCCACGAGGAGACTTTCACAATATCTTACAGTCTAGGGATCAGTTCCTCATCCTCTATCTTGAACGAGTAAGGCCAATAAATCTTGCAGCCCCTATCTTTGGATATTTGAGGGAATCTCTGTTAGCCTTCAAATGCGGACAGAACGTCTATATACCCTATGGTCGAATCTTGTCTGCATTATTTGAATCCGCAGGAATTGTAATTATTTGAATCCACAGGAATTGTAAAAATTCTTCACTCTGAAAACCTTCCAAATAGCAATGAAGTTCTTTTTTCTAAGCCCTGTGAAGCTTTTTCAGTCACTTGAAGCGTCTATTTGTTTGTTATTAGTGAATGTTTTTTTCCGGTTATCATTAATGAAACATTTTTCTTGCTTCTGCATTTGTGTATTTATTAAGTGGCAAACATAAAATCTTTTGGTACCTATAACGGCTTACCTGGCTCAAAACCTCAAACATTTTAACATATTTATGAATTAAGTAATAACATGATATTCTCGAATAATAAAAGAAATATCTAAATCAAGGAAGCACGTTTGTTTTATGCCTACGTTTTATGCTTTTTAATTTATGACAAAAAGGGGAAGAAAAGTGATACATTCGGATCCAAGTAAACATATGGAGAAAAGTGATACATTCTGAGAAAAGTGATACATTCTGATCCAACTAAATATATGGATAAAAGTGATCTAATTAATCATGTGGAGAAAAATGACATTCTAAAGTGATATTCTGATCTGATGGTTATTATGGGGACTAAGTCTCACACATTTCTAACGTGTATACAAGAAATATTTGTTTTTGAAAAGTATATGCAGGAAATTCTGATTCTGAAAGATGATACAATAGAACTTCTAAAGAAGAACGTGTGTAAAAGATGTATTAGTGAATCTTATGAAGAAACATACTGAAGAGTAAAACACTCAGGGAAGTTATCTTTTACATTTCTCTCTAAATATTCATTTCAGGGGGAGATTATACATCTCAGGGGGAGATTGTTTCTCTCATATACAAAATTTCTGATCAAAACGTAAATGTTTTGTCAGCAATAAAAAGGGGGAGATTGTTAGAACATAGTTTGGTTCTAATCGTATCTTAGTGTTTTGATGATAACAATTAAATAAATTTTGTATAAGTTAATATGATACTCTAATTATATATCTCTTATTTCAGAAGAATTTGTAACATATGCTGAAGTTCAAGCAAAAGAAGTTCCATCAGAACTTGGACTATATCCAATGCTAAAAGGAATAATATAAAGAAAGTCACACTGAAGTCTAAAGAAGTTCTAATGAAGAAACTTCTTAAAGCACCAACCGCTGAAGCAAAATTCTGATTGACGTTATTTCTACAAAGTCAGAAAGAAGTTTTCTTGAAGAAATACAAAATAAATTACTCCGACAGAAGAAAGATTACCTTTAGAGACATAATGATTATTAACGGCTAAAAGCAGATTTAGTAACAAGTCTCAAGAAGCGTGGAAAACAAGTTTATCCAAGATAACACGCAAACATGGAGAGCTAAGCTAGCCTATTATCCAGCATCAGACGAAATCTTCAAGTCATTATAAATAGAAGATTACTTGAAAAAGAAAAAGATATACAAGAGAGCTCTTACATGATATAGAAATACGCCCAAGGTTCAAGAAAGCTCGCAAAAAAAAAGTATTTCATACTTGAACACATTTATTGAAGAAACATATTATCGTTCATAGTATCAAATTAAGTTCATCTTCATTGTACTAAACTTAGTGAAAAATCACAGTTGTGATACTGCTTAGACTAAGAAGCATTTAAGATCACTTGTTAGAAATTCTGTTTATAATTATTTCTTGAGCAACGAAGTTGTGGTTAGGATTCTCAAGAAGTCAAAGTTTGTATTCCTTGAGTAACCAAGTTGTGGTTAAGATTATCAAGAAGACGCTGGCTGTTGCCTTCGTAGATTATTGTAATTAGTTTTTGATTAGTGGATTAGGTCCTCGACGGAGAGAGGCAAAATCACCTTGGCGGGTGGACTGGAGTAGTTGAGTTATAACGAACCAGGATACAAATATTGTGTCAATTTTATATTGCGAAAAGAAACCACTTATTCAACCACCCCCCTTCTAAGTATTTTCATACCCTTCAAACTGGAATGGATGTAGGAATGAGTTATTTCGTCCTCAAAGAGGCATTCGGCCAGGTGATCCAATCTCCCCTTATTAGTTTGTTCTCTTCTTGGATAAGCGATCCCATTTGATTGAGCATACGGTAAATGTAGAAAATGGAAGCCTTTTTGTGTATGGCGGAATGGTGTGAATATAACTCATTTGATGTTTGTTGATGACTTGATTATTTTCGGGGAAGTGATAGAGACGTAAGTGAATTGTGTTGAGAAAAAATTACATGCTTTTTGTCGAATGTCGGGGCAAGAGATTAGAAGATTCTTAGAAGATTTCTAGTTGCAAGGCTAGGCATTTATCCTTTGTTGGAAGAATTACTCTCACCAAGAGTGTTATGGAAGCCATACTAGTGTATCCAATGATAACTAATATGCTTCCTAAGGTGTGTATTAAGGAGATTCAAAAGCTTATGCGTAATTCCAATTGGGGTGATACAGATTTGAAGAAAAAGTATCATGGATTTAAATGGTAGAAAATTGTGGCAAATAAATGCGATGGTGGATTAGGGTTGCGTGATATTGAAAGAATGAATCAAGTTTGCATTACAAAATTAGGTTGCAAGATTATTAAGGGCAATGATAATTTGTGGTGTAGAGTTTTAAGAGGTAAGTATAAACTTAAATATACGAGTAGTATCTTAAGGCTAAGATCAAATACTTGAAGCTTTGGAAATCTATTGTTAATACTACTCCTACTCTGTTGGAAGCTAGTATTTAGAACATTGGTGATGGCAAAAATATTCATGCATGGAGCGGAAATTGAGTGGTCAAAGGTAAAAATATTATGGAGGATAATGTTATTATTCCCTTTGATTTGAGTGAAGCTAAAGTTTGTGATCTGGTGGGTGAAAATGGAAAGTGGAATTGGGATATGTTAAATTGGATCCCGGATGATATTAAGCTAAATATGGCAACTATTCATACACCCGTTAAGGATAACAATATGGATAATATTGTAGTGGCTACTAAGGAAGATGAGACATTTTCTATTAGCAGCATATATAGATACTTGATGGAAGATAATAACCCTACATTGAACAAAGTTTGGAGGTATATTTGGGAGTTCAAAGTTTCAAAGCGAGTGAGGTGTTTTATTTGGATTTTGAAACATGATAGGTTGCTGACTGGGCATAGAATGCGTAGGCACTACTACGGAAAACGTATTTAACAATGGCTAGAAAATGCATATAAGCATGCAAGTCCAAGCGTTGTTATGTCGAGTGTTGTGTAAATGTGTTACTTAAATCACGGTCTTGGGACCTTTGTATTATACTGGAAAGTGCGTGCACTATCATAAAAGTTTGTTAACTCAACCGTTGTGATAGATCTAAAGGTCCTAGGTTCAATTCTCAACAGCGACATTTTGGAACATAATTATAATTCCTCAGGTTAGATTAGATAACCATTGTGGTAAGTATCCATAGTTTATTATATACTACGTAAATTATTTTTTTTCCATACACCACATTAAAGAAATACAACCATTCAAATTGATGAAGAAGTATATAATTTGAAAATTAAACTATTCTTGAAAACCAACTTAAACATACCATTGTTTTCTGAATCACATGCCTCTCATTATTCATTTCAAGCTCTTTAACACATAATTTTTGTTTCAATGGTATGATTCCTTCATTGCATCAATTCCTTTGATTCTAGATTAATTTGAGCAACATCAATTTATTGGCTGGGTCTATCTCATTATCGTCGATTATCATTGTGATTGTTATGATAACTTATCATCATAACGATCACGATGATAAGCAATAACAATGAGGTAGACCCAACAAATAATTGGATTTTATTCAAATTAAACTATAAGAGAAGATATTGATGTATTGGAAGAATCATTTCATTGCATCTGTTTACAGTGATTTATGGTTAACAACCGCTAGTCTTCCAAATTATTAAATATATTTTGGTTTCTCGCAGGATCGACTAGATTGATCCTAGGACATGTGTTGAAGAATTTATATCATGATAATTGGATTCACATCTCTGAGTTTTACTTCTAAAAGAAATAATTTAATTTATGGTTTGATGTAAAAGACAATATAAAGTGTAATGCAACGAAAGCAATTGAAGAAAGGAATTCGAAATTAACATGACTGTAAATGGAAATGACTTAAACTGGAAATATAAAGGTATTTAAATGACTTGTGTTTATAAAATAAAGGAAAAAGTATTGAAAATACAATGGTGTAGCATGTACATTCTCAGCGAAAACTCTTTCTCTTACGCTTGGTACTTGAGTGATTTGTGAGTAATTTGTACAAAATGAACACCCCTGGATCCTACCACTACGATCCTTATTTATAATAATTCGACCCTAACGGTCTTACCCTATTGAGATGCCACGTTGCCTGTCTGCATGTGCTTCGAATTCCTGGAGTTCCACGCGTCCTTCTGATTCAAATGAAACACTTCGAAATTCAAATATTCCCGCTCGAAATTCTCCAACGCGAAAACAACATGTCTTTTATAAATAATCAAAGATATATCAGAGTATTCCAAGTCTTTTATTCCTTCGATTTTGAAGATAATCCGTTTATGCCTTATCTCGACTTAGGAAATAACTCTGACATATAGCAACTCTAAAAATATCCATCTAAAGCCATTCTTTCTTCGAGGCATATGACTTCGAAGAACATACACATCCTGTCGAAATCTCCAGCAAACAAATTGCCCCCAAAAAATGTCTATTTTGAAAGATACGTAGAAATAGGCATTTCATGATGTTTTTAGATTTCAACCTTTCAAAACCCTTGGGTTCCAAGATTCTTTCTGACGACAGAGTAATTATGACCTTTCTTTTCAAAACGTCTTCTCAAAACCATGCACCATTATGTTTGATAATTACTCCTAGGAACTAAGAGTGAGGCCATTAAATGTGAAACCGCCTAGCAGACTAATCATTTATGGACATGTGCCCCACTAACTTCATTAAATAAATTAATTAGAAATTCGAAGGGGCTAAACTCTAAACCTTTAAATAGTGACTTAGTCACTTATGTAATTTTTTCCATTTCTTTTACAATCACGCTTTTGCCCTCTCTCTCTGAAGAACACTAAAACTCTTCACACCTTTCTTCATCTTCTCCAAACAAATCTCTTCATCAATGGCTTCCTCAGATGAACATACCCAGCAGACGCAAATCACAAAAGCTTCTCAAGCCATTCTACATCTTCAACATCATGTACTTCTTGAAAATCAGGAGTACATACCAGAACCTTACCTAGAATAAAAACGCACCATCTACGCTTCTTAGGTAATAATTCATTTTGAGATTGCTGACACAACTCATGCATTCATGGGTCCTCTTCCTGGTGGTGATGCATATTTACAGGCTGACTTTTTCCCTGCTTATCATAAGACTAGGCCTCTAGTTAGTAAAAATAAACTAGATGATAAGGGAAAACTGCTCTTTATTGAGAACAAAGACGGTGCTGGTACTTTGACTGGGACTTCTATATCCCAAGAGACCATTAGATTAGAGTATATGACTAATACCCTTAAGGTATTTAGGGCTATCCCTTTAGCAAAAGATCCTGAACCTTACTATGCCTGGTTAGCTAAAGTCGAATCAAAGAATGCCCCATTCTGGAAGGAATTAGGGATTTACGACTTAATCCAGTTGTCAAAAACTAGGTTAGAGTACAACCAAACTATGCTGGTTACGTCTTTATATTTTTGGTACGCAACTCATAACACCTTCCATCTCCCATGTGGGATGGTTACCCCCACCCTTTTCGATGTAGCTGCTAATATAGGGCTTCGACCAAATGGGGAAGACTTCGACCCTAATTATATGGATAATGATACCATAAAGTTTAGCGAAAGTAAGGCCACTTATACTGTTTTAACTGCAAAACACCACAACAAGGATAGTGATGAAGTTTCTGACGAAAAGCATATCGCTTTCCTGGCGCTCTGGCTCTCGAGGTGTGTCTTCTGCTCGAGGTCTCTTCAAATGGCGAAGAGGTATCTTGCCATGGCTAACCAACTTAATTTTGGAAGAAATTGGGACTTCTTTACGAGTGCCTTGGCGAATCTGCTGATTTCCTAAAGGCATACGAAGCTGGGACTTCTTTGCTTTTTGCTGGTGTAAGTGCAAGTACACATTCAACAATGGTGTTTAATTCATGGCAAACATCTAAGTGGAACAAACTTAAAGCAATAAGTGAATGACATAAGAAGAAAAAAGTTTTGGCAAGTTTGAACACATCAGGTCGACTCAACATAAGCCTAGGTCGACCTAGACCACTGCACAAACTCTATGGAGGATTCCAGTCCATTTAGGTCGACCTACCTTCAACCCAGGTCGATGTAAACTAAAGAACCAAATTGTCTTTCAAGTCTGCCTTATTTAGGCGACTCAGCAACCCACCTAGGTCGACTTGATGAAATGAAAATCAATTAGGTCGACCCAGAACCTCCTCAGGTCGACGTATCTAAAGAACAATTAACTGACTTTTGAATCAGCTCCATTTAGGTCGACCCAGACATCAAGTAGGTCGCCCTATCGCGCCAAAAATGTTTGAAAATTTGCTCTGTCTTCAGCCTATCTTGCTAGCACCTATATATATTAATTCATGCTAATTATTGAAGGTAAAAACCAACTACTGAAAGATACACAAAGTCTTCTCATCTTCTCCCTTCTTCTTAACTCCGACACAATTACACATAACAATTCTTGTGGTGAGGGTTTAAGATCAAGATTGATAACGTCCATGGAAAGGGATTGAAGGTTCCTAGTGGGTGAAGATTTGTGGGTTATTGGGGAATAATATCTGCGGATTTTGTCCTCCAAGATTCGTGAATTTTGGGGGTTTTTGTCAAGAGGCTTCATCAACGATTCAGCTGAGTGTAGAAGTTGAAGAACAAGGGTTCGATCAATTCACAACACTGCAGAAAGGGAATCAACGACAAGGTCTTGAAGACACTTGATCTTGATTAAGATCAAGGGGAAGAAGATACAAAGAATCAACATAATCGGTTTTATGGTTATTGCTTTGTTATCTTCTTGTATAAACGTTTTTCAATCAATAATGAAATACATCCCAATTCCCGTTTGGAATTGGGGGCAGATGTAGTCGTAGCGAGGACGATCGGCGAACTGCCAGAACAAATATCGTGTTCTCTATCGCATTTATCTTTTCGTTTACGTTGTCTTTATTTCTGGTTATAATTGCAAATTAATTAACAATCAAAGTGTTAAACTTGTGTGATAAAATCTGCAAACACATCACAAGTCACCACACATTGATCTATAACTCAATTTGGTTATTATACACCATGTGTTTGATAGATTGCTTACTTTGGAAATTATTCATACTGCATAGTATAGATCATTTCCTATTGCTTACTTTCATCAATCAAATTCATTGGAAACAAGCTTATTCAAGTTAAACATTTAAACGTTTTCTCTTATCAAATAATTTGTTGATTCAATGAAAGTACTTCCATCTTCACATTATAATTGGTTTGTGTGTTTAAAGCATATTTGATCCTTCCCGTAGCGGTTCGGAGTAGACGCAAGTCAATTCCTAAACGCTTTCACCTAAAACTTTTAAGAAAACCGCAATAAATTCTGAAGTATCTGTTTACCCCCCTCTAGATACTTAAGCCAAGCGTCTAACAAGTGGCATCAAGAGCTCTGGTTTATTCCTTGCTTCAAAAACACTTATCTGACAAATGGCTTCCGAACCTAAAGGGGCTTACAATAGAGCTCCAGTTTTCAACGGTGAAAACTATGGCTATGGGAAGGATTGTATGCGTGTTCATATCAATTCTATTGATAGGAACATTTGGACAGCCATCCTCAACGGTCCTTTTCAAATTACAATGACCAATGAGGCTGGCGCTGTCATTCCTAAACCCGAAGCTAGTTGGAATGCTGAAGATGAAAAGAAATATGGATACGATTGGAAAGTGATAAATATTCTGATCTCAGCTTTAGGAGTTGATGAATATTATTGTGTTTCTGTTAGCTGAAGATTTCGTTTTACAAATTTGGTTCTTCGAAGAAGTAAAAATTCGAAGGAAAGATGGTTACTGATGACCATCCCTTAAAAATAAAAGAATGGCTCCTGATGGCCATGCTTCGAGAATGAAGACTTCTAAGTTCGTTATGAAGATAATGAATACTGAAGCTAGTAGAAGTGTATGTCTTCGAGGACTTAGACAAAATTTATGAAATATGTTCAAGTATTACTACTTAGCGTGTTTTCGTAGTGTTTTTAAATACACTGCCACACGTCGAAGAAGGACTCAGGCGGGAAGATTTGAAATTCGAAGACGGTTTCGTAACTGTCTAAATAAGAGATGGCGTCCCTGAAGTTCTTATGAGAAACGTAGCATTAGATTAGCGTAGGGCCGTTAAGGTCGAAATTAGTATAAATAGGAGTCTTAATGTTAGGATTCTGTGTGTTCATTTTGTACAAATCACTCACATATTACTCAAGTATCAAGTGTTAAGAGAAAGAGTTCGCTGAGAAAATGTACGTATGACACCACCATTTTTAATACATGTGTATTCTCTTTCGTTTTCAAACATCTTTCAGTATTATTTCATTTCATTTACTTCTTGCCATTTACATTTCTGTATTTTTACTTTCATGTCATTTACTTTTGAAGTATTTAATATTCCTGCATTTTAAGATTCTTTACGCTTTAACAATACTTTCGTTTCATATGTTATTTTACTTATCCTTTCACTGAAATTATACTTATGTATAACCAAGTGATTGTCAAGATTACTCATTTTATTCGAAACAATTCTTATTAACGAAGACGAATCATGACTATGGTTCGAATGACTATTGATAACAATCTTTTTGACTATGTGTCCTAGGATCAATCTAGTCGATCCTGCGAGTAACCAAATCATATTTATTATAGTTTGGAAGACTAGCGGTTGTTTACCGGAAATCACCGTAAACAAATTGGCACGCCCAGTGGGACAGTGTCAAGCAGATTGTTTTTAATCAATTGTTTTATTTTTGTCTAGACAATATCAAGACCTTGTATGAACCTTAGGAATGGTAAGTTAACGAACAGTGCACAACCGATTCCCAAACGAAGGTACAACAAGAAAATGGTCGTTACGGCCAGTGCAGGGGGTGACCAAGGTCCCCCACAAGGTTCAGGATCAGGAGCGGCAAATTCGACTTCTAGTCAGGGAACACGGGATACACCGGGTCCAAATGGATCGAGACCTGCAGATAATTCCCAGGCTATGCCTGAAAATAATACAGGACCTTCAGGGACTATTCCAGTTTCAGTATCGACAACCGCACCTCCATCCACAAGTGCAGAGGAAATACCGTTTTCCTCGACAAATGCTGCAAATAACTTGTTTGGTCAAGGCACGAATTCTACTTTCGAGTGGAGGCCAAATAATCCATACGGAATGCCATATCCATTTGGAACAGGCGTACGAGGGGCAGGGCCCACATATGCCACAACTAACAATGCGACGTTTTCACCGAATGTTGGTTCAGTGGGTCGAAGTGCACACAACACTAGTTTTTCTACCCAGATGCCCCATTTTACCACAAATAACCAATCAGCATTTCGGCAAGAAATGGATGCAAGCAACCATGATATGTTAGGGGTCTTGGCCAAAGAATTGGCTTCAATTTTGAACCCACTAGCGACAAATATTGCTAATACAAATCGGGATAATGTGGAGACTTTCCAAAAGATATCATCCCAAATGAATCGAATGGCAGATTTCATGGGAGTGCCACAACCAAGAAGGAAAGACAAACAGCCTTCGAATCAAGAAGAGAGGCCCATTTTGGAAAGTATACAAGATGTGGTTCCACCATCTAGAACAGCCACTAGAGATGTAGGCCCCTCACGAAGAACAGAGATGACCGAAGGAACTCCAGTAATTAACTTAGAGGCTTCAAATCAAAGAACCGTTCCCGTTCGACAGGAAACGGAAGAAGAGAGACCCAGATTAAGGATCGTGGGTAGGGACGAGCATCCGGATGAGATTGTCTAAAGAGTCAAAAGAGAAAATCTGGCTACAGAAAATAACTTAACTGCCATGATAGAAAGGGTTATGGCCAATAATGGCCTTAGTACTGGACTTCGACGTCCAAATTATACATCCCCCATATCAGATTATATCATGCAGACAGAGTTGCCTAGGGGCACTAAGGTACCCAAATTTACAAAGTTTTCAGGCGAAACTAACGAGTCAACGATGGAACATATTGCTAGATATTTGACACAAGCAGGGGACTTAGCAGGAAACGAAGATCTAAGGATCAAATATTTCCCTAGTTCGCTAACAAAGAATGCTTTCATTTGGTTCACTACCCTGCCACCAAATTCAATAGATGCATGGGCACACTTAGAAAGGTTGTTCCATGAACAATTCTACATAGGCCAGACTAAGATAAGTCTGAAAGAATTGGCCAGTATTAAAAGAAAGTTCACAGAACCAATTGATGATTACTTGAATAGGTTCCGTCTGTTGAAATCAAGGTGTTTTACAACAGTCCCAGAGCATGAACTAGTCGAAATGGCTGCGGGTGGTCTAGATTATTCAATTAGAAAGAAACTAGATACTCAATACCTTAGGGATATGGCCCAGTTGGCAGATAAAGGTTCAACAGGTCGAACGCTTGAAGGCAGAAAAGGTTAGAGCAAATAAAAGTTATAAAAAGGAAAGGGTAGCGTACGTCGAAGCCGAAGACGCTGATGATGAGTCTTTCAATGACTCGTATAACCCTGAAGAAGTCGAAATAGACTTAGCTGAGTTGAAAGAAGCGCCACCTTATGCCTGCAAATTGCTAAACCCTGCAAATGGAAAAAATCCAGTAGAAAACGATAAGAATGATAGGTTCCCTAAGAAAACTTATACATTCGACGTTACCAAGTGTGATGAAATATTTGATTTACTGGTAAAAGATGGCCAAATGATACTGCCTCCAAATTCCAAAATTCCTCCGTTGGAACAACGGAAGAAAAGAGGTTTTTGTAAATATCATGGTTTTTTAGGCCATAAAACTTCACAATGTTTTCTTTTCAGGGATCTAATTCAAAATGCTATCAAAGATGGAAGGTTGAAGTTTGCTGACATGACCAAGAGTCACATGAAGGTCGATACCAATCCCCTGAACATTGCTGACGCTAGCCTCTGTGAGCTAGAAGATATCAACATGGTGGAGGCATCTGAAGTCGAAGTTGCGGAAACCAAAACAATGTTCAATGGAAAGCAGGCTACTGAGAGCCTAAATAATGATATAGTCTTCAATACTGATGTTGAAGAATCTTCCAAGACAGAGATACCTGAAGGGTCAAAGGGAGAGAACAGTGAGGCCATTGAAGACCTCAGAATGAAACTCCAGAAAATCCAAATCTCTGAAGTTCCTCCAGCAGTTGTTAACATGGTCAGCGCCAGACGTCCAGTGTCTGAATTTGGCGAATTAGAGACATGGCTGACGAGGCAAAATGGGGGCATCGAAGCTCCTCCAAAAGGTGAAAGCCTCAAAGACTACCTTTGGAATTGCCATGAGAGGAATGGTGGAAAACAATGGATGTGTCCAAGGTGTTCGATCATGCTGAATCGAAGGGTCGAAGCTAACTTCGAAAGGGCTCGACGCGAAAGATGGGAACACCCAGGGAGAGAACCAAGTCTCCTACTACAAGTGTACCCAAGGATGGAGGAAAGCCTAGTAGGATTTTTGGTCAGATGCCACAAAGGGAACACTGAAGTTGCACTATGCCCCAGATGTGGGGCAGTCTATGATGAAATGCTGGCAAGATCATTTGAACGTGTGTACTGCTACATGGGTCGAGAAACTCAGGGGTTGCGTCCTAACCTATACGGTTTCGACATATGGACTCCAACGAAGAGGCCTGATAGCCCACACCCCAGAGCTCGAAGGGTAACATTCAAAGTCCCTGCAGATGCACCCAGGGATAGATGGGTGCAAGCTAATGCAAGAAACAACAAATGGCGAAGCTGGGACCAAGGAGGAAGAACTGCAATGGCATATAGGAAGCAATTTCAAAAACCAAATCGAGAGGCGTATCGATTGGAGAATTACAAAGGAAAAAATCCTATGTCCCGATCCCAATGGAGAAGGCATCAGAGGATGAAGAAGGCCCAAAGAGAATACAAACCAAGGGAGATTGGAGAGTCTAGTAGCAACCAAGTCCCACACCAGGGGGCAAAGTCAAACAAACCTCCGGTGGAACGCAGGCTATTCGAAGCTGAAAAGATCTTGGACGAAGAAGAAAAGATGCGCTCCAATTCCTGGAAAGAAGAGGACAGAATGACAAATGATTTCGATTCTGATGGAGTGTCGTCTATAAACCTCAATTGCAACGTTGTATCCGTACTCCCTCATGAGTTTAATCAGGAGACTGAAGTTGAAGACTGCGAAGAGGCTGATATCGAGGAAATGGCGAAGCACAGGCCTGTGTGTTATTATGTGCTGAATAATGGTGCAGTTGAAGAACAGAATGCTTTCTTCGAAAGGCCTGATGAGGGTATGCGAAATCATTTGAAGCCACTCTATATCAGGGCTAAAATTGAGAATGTTGGCATTAATAAAGTCCTAGTCGATGGGGGAGCAGCGGTGAACCTAATGCCTCAATACATGCTAAAGAGAATTGGTATGTTCGATACTGATATAAGGCCACATAACATGGTCTTATCTAACTACGAAGGCAAGATAGGACAAACATTGGGAGTCGTTCAGGTCAATTTGACAGTAGGCTCAGTCACAAGGCCAACTATGTTCATGGTTATACCAGCAAAAGCAAATTACAACCTTTTGCTTGGTAGGGAATGGATTCATGGGGTGGCAGCTGTGCCCTCGACAATGCATCAAAGGGTGACAATTTGGAGGGAAGATGGTATAGTGGAGAATATCGAAGGAGATCAGAGTTACTATATGGCTGAAGTTAACCAGGTGAATAAAACCAACTTCGATAGGAACCTGGCAAACATAAGTCCTTGTCATGCTGCAGAAGAGATGTATACCCCAAATAAGAATGCATTGTACTATTTAACTTTACACCCAAATGGATTCCAGTGGGATAGAGAGATCATGGATGGTCCAGCAGATACAGCACCATTGGAGAATTATCCAGAAGTACGGCCAACAGGCTGGGACGATGACATTAATAATGTCTGAGTCTTCGTTCTTCGAAAAGATTTCGGCTTACGTGGCCGAGAACAAAAGGAAGGCGGCTCTCGAAGCCGAACTATCAAATGAAAAGATGGACGCAGTTCTAACCAAAAAAGGAGTAACAGAGTTAGAGATACATACGAATTTCGAATTCTCTGAAGACCCGGTTCAAGTCGAAAAGATCGTGAGAGAAGAATCGAGTCAAAGGTTAGATGCAATTTACGACGAAGAACCTTTGAGATTTGAAAAAGACCCAATGGCGTCGAACATAAAGATGTTGGCTCAAGATCCACTTGAAGAAGTAAATCTTGGAGACAAGGATCAAAAAAGAATAACATACATCAGCGCGAAACTAGAACCAGAATTAAAAGCAATGGTCATCAAAATGTTGAAAGAAAACAGAGATTGTTTTGCTTGGGATTATGATGAGATGCCTGGTCTAGGAAGAGACTTGGTCGAATTGAAACTACCAATAAAAGAAGGGAAGAAGCCTGTAAAGCAAACTCCCAGGAGATTCGCGCCAGAGATTCATTCGAAGATTAAAGCAGAGGTCGAAAGGCTTCTACGTTGCAAGTTTATCCAAACTACAAGGTATGTTGAATGGATTGCTAATATAGTACCTGTAATTAAAAAGAATGGTTCATTAAGAGTATGCATAGACTTTCGTGATCTTAATGTAGCCACTCCTAAAGACGAATATCCCATGCCTGTAGCAGAAATGCTAGTAGACTCAGCCGCAGGCTTCGAGTATTTGAGCATGTTGGATGGATATTCTGGATACAATCAGATCTTTATTGCAGAGGATGATGTATCCAAAACAGCATTTCGTTGCCCAGGGGCAATAGGCACTTACGAATGGGTTGTAATGCCTTTTGGTTTAAAAAATGCTGGGGCAACTTATCAAAGAGCAATGAATTCTATATTCCATGACTTTATAGAAACATTCATGCAAGTATATATAGATGACATTGTGGTAAAATCTACCTCGGGTATGAGTCATCTCGATCATTTGAGCCAATCATTCGAAAGAATGAGGAAACATGGCTTGAAGATGAACCCCCTCAAATGTGCTTTCTTTGTGCAGGCAGGTGATTTCTTGGGTTTCGTAGTCCACAAAAAAGGAATAGAAATTAACCAGAACAAGACCAAAGCCATAATGGAAACCAAGTCTCCGTCCACAAAGAAAGAACTACAATCATTATTGGGAAAGATAAATTTCTTAAGGAGATTTATCTCTAATTTGAGTGGACGCACGCAAGCTTTCTCACCTCTACTACGGCTTAAGCAAGGAAAATTTGAATGGCGTGCTGAACATCAAGAAGTTTTCGATCAGATCAAGCAATACTTGACTTGTCCACCAATCTTATCTCCCCCAAATGGGAAGAAGCACACGCGCCTATACATTTCAGCGTCGGATAAAACAATAGGCAGCATGCTGGCGCAAGAAGATGAGAATGGCATCGAAAGAGCCATTTATTACTTAAGTAGAGTACTCAATGATGCAGAGACTAGATATACTGCTATAGAAAAGCTCTGCCTTTGCTTGTATTTCTCTTGTATCAAACTTAAGTATTATATAAAGCCAGTTGATGTCTATGTTTCATCTCATTGTGATGTTATTAAACATATGTTATCCAAGCCAATACTACATAGTCGAATTGGTAAGTGGGCTTTAGCCCTTACTGAATATTCATTAATATTTCAGCCTCTCAAGGCAATGAAAGGTCAAATTGTGTCAGACTTCATTGTCGACCATGCAGTAGTTGAGAGTCATCAACAGTATGTGGGTTTAAAACCTTGGAAGTTATACTTCGATGGTTCAACGCATAGAGAAGGAACTGGAGTTGGAATATTGATAATTTCTCCTGATGGAATTCCAACAAAGCTCAAGTATAAAATCGAAGGTCCATTATGCTCCAACAACGAAGCTGAATACGAAGCATTAATTGCTGGACTTGAAGCTTTGTTAGAATTGGGGGCAACCAGAGTCGAAATTAAAGGAGACTCCGAATTGGTCATTAAACAATTGACAAAGGAATACAAGTGCATCAAAGAAAATTTGATCATGTATTTTGTCATAGCAAATAGGCTACTCAAGAAATTCGAATATGTGGAATTAAAACACATATCAAGGATAAATAACCAAGAAGCAAACGACTTGGCACAATTAGCTCCAGGATACAAAGTATCAAAAGAGAAGTTAGAGGAATTGATTGAAGTAAGAGGGAGAGCAATGTCTACTAAACTTTCCCCAAGTGACCTAGAGAATTCACAATTGGGTTATGCCAACAAAGAAGAATTCGAAGTATTAAACATAGACTCATTGGCAGATACAGATTGGAGGAGTCCAATAATAAACTATCTAAAAAATCCTTCGACGGATACAGACAGGAAAATCAAGTATAGAGCCCTGTCATATTTCCTGATGGGAAATGAATTGTTCAAGAAAACTCCTGAAGGGGTATTATTGAAATGCTTGGGTGAAGCAGAAGCATATCTGGCCCTGTCGAACGTACACAGTGGAGCATGTGGTGCACATCAAGCAGGGCACAAAATGAAATGGCTTTTGTTTCGTTATGGGATGTACTGGCCTTCGATGTTAAAAGATTGCATAGAGTTTGCGAAAGGGTGTCAAGAGTGCCAAGAACATGCAGGTATCCAACACGCTCCAGCAAACGAATTTAGTACAATAGTGAAACCTTGGCCTTTTAGGGGATGGGCATTAGATTTGATTGGAGAAATTCACCCCAAATCGTCTAAAGGTCAAAGGTACATATTAGTAGGAATAGACTATTTCACAAAATGGGTCGAAGAAATACCACTGGCGAATGTGGATCAAGAGGCCGTGATTGAGTTTATTCAGAAACATATTATATATAGGTTTGGAATCCCAGAAAGTATAACAACTGATCAAGGATCAGTCTTTGCCAAAGAAATAGGTTTCAAGTTATTTACTTCTACACCTTACTATGCTCAAGCACATGGACAAGTTGAAGCAGCAAACAAAATAATAATTGGCCTTATTAAAAAACATGTGGGAAAGAAACCCAAGAATTGGCATAAGACTTTGGACCAAGCACTTTGGGCTTGTCGAACATCTCCAAAAGAAGCTACAAACACGACTCCTTTCCAGTTGACGTTTGGACATGATGCAGTACTTCCAATCGAGATATATTTGCAATCAGTAAGGATACAAAGACAAGCAGATATTCCTCCCAACGTATACTAGGAGTTAATGATGAATGAGTTGGTAGATTTGGATGAGGACAGACTTCGAGCGCTGGAAATGATAAAAAGACAAAAGGAAAGAGTGTCCAGAGCATACAACAAAAAGGTGAAAGGTAAAACATTTATTAATAATGACCTAGTTTGGAAAGTTATTTTACCTATAGATCGAAAGAATCAGACACTTGGTAAATGGTCCCCACACTGGGAAGGACCCTTTCGAATCTTAAAGGTATTTTCGAACAATGCTTACGAAATTGAAGAGTTGGCAGAAGATCGTAGGATCTTGAGAGTAAACGGGAAATATTTGAAGAGATATAAACCAAGCATGTACGAAGTAAAGATTGCAAAAACGTAGACATTCAGGGTACTACGAAAGCCAAAATGGTCAGGCATGTATCAAAACATATGCGTTGCATTGATCAAAATGGCTTTACAATCAGAATGGGTTGATAAATTAAAGGAAAAGAGTCAAAGAAAACACCAAAATATTTTCATTCAAATACAGAAGTACATGCATTACAAAAAGGATCCAAAGAGCATGATCTAGAAACTTCTGAGATTACAAAAAGAAAGCATAAAAACCTAAGGCAAACACTTGCTAATTAATCCTTTGGTCTAAACCCTCCAAGGACAGCACAGGCAAGCTTACGGCTTCGAACATGTCTATGGATCCAGAATTGTGCATCCTCCTCACTACACCTTTCTTAAGGAAAATGTAAGAGAGGAGTCTCCCATAGGGAAGACAGGTCACAGTCCCTTGACGTGTGACACCAATGGAAATAGCCTTAACAAGTCCTTTGAAAATCATCAAAGGTAAGTTAATCTTCTTCCCTCGAAGACCACAGAGAATAAACTCCAAATCTTCAACCATGATGCTGTTTTCATCAAGCGTCCGAGGATGGAAGTTACCCACAAGAATTTGATGCCAGATCCTGATAACTTTGGCACTGAAGGGGTCGTTGTCCATGAGAGTCCTCAACATGAGATGAGTAGTCATGTTGAAGCTGTTATCATCAAAAGTTTCCCCAGAATTATTGCATCTCATTAGGTTGGCAATGGTGGTGGGAGTGATGCTGATATGAGCATGTCGAACCTCAGAAACAATGGTGGTCCTACCTTCAGGATCTATGCGTAGAGACGCAAACATCCAGAAATCTGCCAACATGTTGGGGTAGACAGGACCCTCCAGGATTTCTTCAAAGTAGAAGTCCAGTTCTTGGTTGACAAAGAGGTTTTCGAGGCTGATGAAGTTGTTATCAAGTTCATCTTCAGAAAGTTTGAATTCTTTCTTGATAAGAGCTTTTATGTTGTTGA
Organism: Vicia villosa; assembly: GCF_029867415.1. Classification (NCBI taxonomy): domain Eukaryota; kingdom Viridiplantae; phylum Streptophyta; class Magnoliopsida; order Fabales; family Fabaceae; genus Vicia; species Vicia villosa. Next base: position 61,389,729 of record NC_081181.1, on the reverse strand, counting down.
AAGAAAGAGGTGCAGCCATTTCAGAAAAAGGGTTTGGAGAAAGAAGTTGGTTTTTCTTTTCTATTGTTAGTATGTGAGAAAGCACAGGAATGAAGAAATGAAAGTAATATTAGACCCTTTATATAGACCTGGGATACTGAAGGTTGGTTTAAAATGTTGATGATTGATTAGACTACATTTGGTTTTCCAAAAAGGGAGTTAAGGCTTCCGCCATTTCCCGCCCTTGGAAGTTGAGAAGTAATCATGAAACTGACGCCCGCACGTCTCAAATAGACGTTTTGAAGAGAGTGACGTCACTGTGTAATAATGATTATGGCTAGAGAAGTGGAAACGTCAAGTCTAAAGGCAAGGATGCTGCGAAGGATGGTCAGGGTCTACATGTTGCATTAAATAAATTACTGTGGAAAATCTGAAGATATATTCTGGCAGAACTTGAAAGATTTGCTAAAAGATAGTGCTTGCGAATATTAGAAACATAGACGGAATGAAAATAGAAGTCAAGCATACAGATAGATGTTTCTACAAAAGGTTCGATTACAAAACGAAAATGCAACAAAATACAGGATTGGAAACAGCTAGTTAAAATCCTCAGGGAGGCTATTTTTGATCTTCAAATATTGAGTTTCCCACGAAGACATACGAAGCTCAAGTAACGCCCGGTGTTTCTTCAATCTTTCAATCTCTGGCACTAATTTCTGCGCAGTTTCGAAATGTTTAATCCTCGATTGCACCACTTCGAGCAAATCCTGTTGGTTGGCTTTTTGTATGGCTGCCTGACAATGTTCAGCTTCCTTTATCTTTTCTTCGAGGGCCTTTATCTCTTGCTTCCAGGAGTTGATGTTCTTCTCGTAATCATCAAAAGCCTTCTGATTTTCTGAATGTTTAAGCTTGAGGGTCTCACCTTGTTTCGTTGCATCCACAGCAGAATTCCATGAAGAGTCATGAGAGGCCATTTTCTCAGATAGTTCCTTTTCGACATTTTGCTTTCGAAGAATGTTGGCCTGGAGTTGTTCAACTAAAGAACCTAGCAAAACAATTATCTCTGAAACTTCTGTTGAGACTTGAAACAAATCCACTTTCTTTAAGAGTTGATTTAAGTTGTGACTCTTAATAGGTTCCCGGCTAAGAACATCCACGAGATTGACCCCAAAGAACTTTTCTTTTATCTGTCGATGGAGGTTGGGAATGTCTTCCTTGTCACCAGATTCTATAACGACAGCTGGAGAGACATCAAGTTCTGAAGGCGAAGAAGTATTCACATTCATAATAGCCTTTAGAAAACTAAGAGGATCAGTTTGCTTAAGCTGTTCCAGTTCCAAAGGAGTAGGCTTCGCAGGGGCAGGCTTCGAAGTTGTCCCAGGAGTGGTTCCTGTGTCTAGGGCTGAAGTTTCTTGAGGATTGTGTTTTTCTGGTTTAGAAGTTTCCTCCATAGCATCTTGTTCCGATGCAGTGTCTTCGTTGTCATGTGGTTGTGGATTCACATTGTCGCTGCCTGAGAATGGATGATCTTCTTCCAAATTTTTGTCTTGATGAGTAGGTGGGGATTCGTCAGTAGATTGGCTTTCTTCGACTGGTTCATTAGGCAATATGGTGGTGAGTGGCCTAGCATCTTCGAAGACTGGTGAGAGAAAATGAGTTTTATTTTGAGAGATATCTGTGTTAAACAAACCAGAATTAGTCGTAAGGATAAGGCTTTGAGGAGTTTATCGACGGAGGTGAAAGAGTTACGATTACCGTGAAGTTTATCAACATTAATAGTGAGGTCATGAACCTTAAGACCTGAAGTGGCAGTGCCAGCATCATCCTGCAATAACAAGGTAAGATGTCGGTTTAATCATTTAGTTAAAATTACAAGATAGTATGTGGGTTGAAACCCAAATACCTTGGTTGGGATATTGTCTGGACTTGAATTATGGCTTTCGACAACGAAAGCATTACTGGCGGTTTTCAGAGGAGATTCTTCAGAAGATGCCTTGTCGCTAGGAGAAGCAACTTTGGAGGAACTTACCCCTTTCTCTTTTCCTGAAGGGGTAACAGCTTTTTGTCTCTTTCTATGTCCTTGTCTGGTACGAGGAGGAGATTTATCTTCGTCATCTGAGACAACTGTTGAAGAAACTTTCCGTTTCGAACCTGTTGGGGGTTTCGAGCTCTGGAAAATATATATATTAAGCAAAATGAGTACTGCTCACAGATTATACAAGATTAAGAATATAAAGTGGGTATGTACCGTGGGCTTCTTGTCAGTAACAAAGGAGTCACTCTCACTTGGTTTGTTGCTTTTAGATGCCCCAGAATCCTTTTGGGTAGGAGCTTCTTTAATCTTCCTCCTTCGAGCAATAGCTGTAGTTGAAACTGAAATCAGTATATCAGCAAAGAAAAGAAAAGTCAGTCGAAAAATTGTCTGAATCCAAACCTTCAGGTATTGGAGTCAAGACACGAACATGTTCAAGATCTATATGAAGATGTCCTTTGAAAGTATCCAAGGTATGCTTAGTCGGAACCACTCGTTCAACACGTTTTTTAGTACTTTCTTGAAGATCTTTTAAAACGTTGCCACACACAAACCAATTTGGAAAAGGGGGGCTCAGAGCCACACCAAAATCCGCACTTGGAAGTGGAGGGAATTTTGGAGGATTAAGTTTGAAAGCCACTTCATAACGTAGTTCTGGTCGAACATACGAGGGAAATTTCAACTTATCCAGTTTGGCGGAAAACTTTTCGCGCAAAATGACTGCAGCCTCACGAACGGTCCGACTAAGATCATCAGGCCTGTAGATAATTTCAAAGAATTTTTGAAAAGCTTGGATTTCTTTAATGTGAGTCGAAGTACCTTTGTGAAAATTCTCCTGCACATCAGCAAAAGCTGCAGTTAGTTCTTGAGTAAGACTATCGGCATCAAAGATTTGAGAAGTATAGTAATCCGTCCACCACTGGTGAAAGTCTGGTGTAGAATAAAAAGCAGGTTCGAAAGGAATAGGAGAAAGATTGGTGACGCCAACGTATTTGTTGATTTTTGATTCACATTCTTCTTCAGTCAGGTACAAGGTATGGAAACACATATGGTTCCTTTTCTCATATAAACACTTGGGTTTTACTTGAACCAACCCAAACTGTCTCGAAACCAGATTTGGTTGGTAGCATACAAGGACACATTGACCTTTTGATGGTCGAAGGCGATGAGAAAACAACCTTGGGGTCAGAAAGGCCTCCCAAATTTCCATAGACTCAGTTTGTTGATCCTGAGATGTTGATGGGAACCTTCGAGTAAACCATTCAGGACCAATTGTTCTGTGTACGAACGGAGCCATAGAAGGATCGAACTGATTGCGCTGGGCGAACATCATTGTATATGCTTGAAAATTTTCACGAAGCTTCCTAGTTTCTTCTTTTGGAGTTAGGTAAGCCAACCTGGTTCCTTCTATAGTTCGATTCTTAATTTTGTTATCTTCTTCGTTGACATTGCCTCGAAAAGGAAGATGAGTTTCGAACGTAGCATTAAGCCACAGTTGCAGTAGCCAGAAGGGACCAGCAAAAAGCAGAGTGCCAGTTTTGTAGTTTTTGGTAAGGTTCGAGGCTTCGCTAAGATTTTCATAAAGAGATCCTAAAAGTAACTGGCTTAGGTTGAGCTTTTTTCCAGCATGTAGCTGATTAGCCATGCAAAGGTATCTCTTTGCGACCTGTATGGATCTTGAGCAGAAGGCACATCGTGAGAGCCATAATGCCAAGAAAGCAATATGCTCTTCATCAGAAACTTCTTCTTGCGTTTTGTCATGGTGCTTCTGGATGAACGCAGTGTAAGTAACTGTTGATTCATTAAAACCAATAGTATCAGTATCCATCTCATTGGGATCGAAGGTTTCCCCGGTTGGTCGAAGTCCTGTAATAGCAGCTATATCAAAGAGAGTGGGGGTAACCATCCCACATGGGAGATGGAAAGTGTTGTGAGAAGCATCCCAAAAGTGAACCGCTGCTACTAACATGGGTTGGTTATATTCTAAGCCTGTTTTTGACAGTTGAATCAAATCATATATGCCTAACGATTTCCAGAAAGATCCTTTCGCTCTCTCTACTTTTTCTAACCAGGCATAGTACAAATCAGGATCTTTGGCTAAAGGGATTGACCTAAACACTTTTACAAAGTTGGTCATATAGTTTAACCTAATTTTCGCCAAAGCCAAAGGGGTCACAGTTGAACTTCTTCAGTATTAGCAGATTCTCCTAAGGGGGAATGACCATCTTCATCTATCTTAATCTTACTAACTAAGGGTCTAGTTTTGTAATAAGCGGGGAAGAATCTGTTCATGGATGAATTGTTTTCACCTCGTAACGGACCCATAAAAGCAAGAGGTTTTCCAGAAAGTTCAAAGGGAATGATTACCTGGGAAGCGTAAATAGCGCGCACTTCTGCGGTATTAGGGTTTGGAATGTGTTCTTGTTCCCCAAACCGCGTTGTTGTTTGGAGCTTCAGAACAGGTTGAAGAACATCTGAAGATGAAGCCATGGAGAGGTTTTGATTGGAAAAGTAAGCTTTTTGAAAGGGTTGAGAGTGTTTTTTTCTTTTGAAGAGGATGAAGAAGTAGGAATGAAAAGTTGTATAAAAGTGAAAAACCAAGTATTTAAAGGTTTTAACGGAAACCCTTTTTAAATCTTTTTCGGTAAAAACCAAGGGACACGTGGCGGCTAGTGATTTAATCCAACGGCGGTCGAATAAATTAGCTTTACTCCTAGTATGTAGGAGTAATGATCAAGAAGTAAGGTCAAAAACGTGGGAATAGTTATGAGAAGACATCTTTGAAAATGACAAGACGTTTTGGAAACAGGGTCAGCAATGATTATGACGTTAGTCAGCAATCTTGGAACTTTCAAAGATCAATAAGAGACGAAATCTTATGATGGCAAGAAACGCCTATTTCTCTTAATTTTCGAAACAGGCATTTATTGGGGGCAATTTGTTAGCTGAAGATTTCGTTTTACAAATTTGGTTCTTCGAAGAAGTAAAAATTCGAAGGAAAGATGGTTACTGATGACCATCCCTTAAAAATAAAAGAATGGCTCCTGATGGCCATGCTTCGAGAATGAAGACTTCTAAGTTCGTTATGAAGATAATGAATACTGAAGCTAGTAGAAGTGTATGTCTTCGAGGACTTAGACAAAATTTATGAAATATGTTCAAGTATTACTACTTAGCGTGTTTTCGTAGTGTTTTTAAATACACTGCCACGCGTCGAAGAAGGACTCAGGCGGGAAGATTTGAAATTCGAAGACGGTTTCGTAACTGTCTAAATAACAGATGGCGTCCCTGGAGTTCTTATGAGAAACGTGGCATTAGATTAGCGTAGGGCCGTTAAGGTCGAAATTAGTATAAATAGGAGTCTTAATGTTAGGATTCTGTGTGTTCATTTTGTACAAATCACTCACATATTACTCAAGTATCAAGTGTTAAGAGAAAGAGTTCGCTGAGAAAATGTACGTATGACACCACCATTTTTAATACATGTGTATTCTCTTTCGTTTTCAAATATCTTTCAGTATTATTGCATTTCATTTACTTCTTGCCATTTACATTTCTGTATTTTTACTTTCATGTCATTTACTTTTGAAGTATTTAATATTCCTGCATTTTAAGATTCTTTATGCTTTAACAATACTTTCGTTTAATATGTTATTTTACTTATCCTTTCACGGAAATTATACTTACGTATAACCAAGTGATTGTCAAGATTACTCGTTTTATTCGAAACAAATCTTATTAACGAAGACGAATCATGACTATGGTTCGAATGACTATTGATAACAATCTTTTTGACTATGTGTCCTAGGATCAATCTAGTCGATCCTGCGAGTAACCAAATCATATTTATTATAGTTTGGAAGACTAACGGTTGTTTACCGGAAATCACCGTAAACAGTTTCCCAATGTAATTCTGCAAAGGCTATGTGGGACACATTACAAGTTGCACATGAACGCACAAATGATGTCAAACTAGCTAGAATCGACACTTTAACTCAAGAGTTTGAACTCTTTCGTATGGAAAGTGGTGAATCCATTGAAAATATGCAAAAGAGATTCATACATCTTATAAATCGTTTAAATTCTCTTGATAGACCTGTTTCCAATGTAACTGCTACTAACAAAGTTTTAAGATGTTTGAACAGGGAATGGCAGCCCAAAGTTACAGCTATAAAAGAAGCAAATGATCTAAATACCTTAGACATCACCACACTCTTTGGTAAACTTTAAGAACATGAGAAACACCTTAAATGCCTTGATATGCATGAGAAAAAGGTAAAGAAAGATAAGAACATGGAGAAAGAGGTAGAGAAGAAGTCAATCTCTCCAAAGGCTTCAAGCTCCAAGGCCTCAAATCAAGAGCAAGAGGATAGTGATACAAGTGATGAGGAAGACTCGGATGATGAGGAAATGGGACTGTTTGTCTGGAGATACAACAAGTACATAAGGAAAAATGGAGCAAAACATTCCGACAAAAGTTTGATCAACTATAGGAAGCAATTCAACAAGTCCAAACAAGATGATAACAATAAAGGAAAATCCAAAGGTCCTTGCTTCAATTGCGGCAAAGTTGGTCATTACAAACCGGATTGTCCATATCTCAAGAAGGATAAAGACAAGAATCAACACAAAACTCACAACAAACCTAGAAGAGCTTACATAGCATGGGAAAGTGAGTCCTCAAGTGAAGACTCATCAAGCGATGAAGACGAATATGCAAACTTATGTCTTATGGCTCATCAACACAAGAAAAAGAAACATGTAAGTCATCTAAAACCTGAACTTGTAGATAAGGTATCTCATGCTCAATTAAAATTAGCTTTTGAAGAACTACATAGAGACGCGATTGAGGCTTTCAAACTTTTGGCCTCAAATAAGAAAAAAATTTCATATCTTGAATCAAAAGTTGAGAAGACCGAAAAGAACATGGAAGCCTTAAAACAATCTATGCTAGATATTTGCACAGGAGTCAATAACATTTATATGCTAAATTTGGACGAAGTATCTAAGTCAAATGCCAAGTGTCTTATTGCCTTAGGCGAAGACTTATGGCTTTGGCATAGACGCCTTGCTCACATAAACTTTGACTTACTGAATAAGGTTGTCACAAAGGATTTAGTAATCGGTTTGCCAAAAATAAATTTTCAAAGGATCGTCTATGTGATGTATGTCAAAAGGGGAAACAAACAAAAGTTTCATTTAAATCAAAAAATGTGGTTTCAACATCACGACCCTTTGAACTTCTTCACATGGATATCTTTGGCCCTTCAAGGACTAAAAGCATAGGTGGAAACATCAATGGTTTTCTCATTGTTCATGATTACTCTAGATTCTATTGGACAATCTTCCTACCTAGTAAGGATCAAACGTTTCCCGCATTTACTCAATTTGCAAGGTTGTGTCAAAACAAAATGAACACCAAAATAGTTGCAATTCGTAGTGATCACAGTGGAGAATTTGAAAATTATCATTTAGAAAAATATTGTGACAAACATGGAATTGATCATAACTTTTCATCTCCTAGAACACCACAACAAAATGGTGTGGTCGAACGTAAAAATCGTCTTCTAGAAGAGTTGGCAAGAACAATGCTCAATGAAGGAAATCTACCTAAATATTTCTGGGCCGATGCTATTAGCACTGCATGTTATGTTTTGAATAAGATACTAATTCGTCCTATACTAAACAAAACGCCATATGAACTATTAAAGGGTAGAAAACCTAATGTGTCACATCTCGACGTCTTCGGTTGCAATTGTTTTGTGTTAAACAACGGTAAAGATAATAACCTTGGTAAATTTGATGCTAAAGCGGACGAAGGCATATTTCTTGGATACTCTCAATCTAGTAAAGCATATAGGATTTATAACAAAAGACTACTTATAGTTGAAGAATCAGTTCATGTGTCCTTTGATGAATCTTACTCAAAATGTGTCGAGAAAGGTATCTCTTTTGATAGTGCATGCCCATGTTCTGAAGATATTGTAAAAGAAAAGGAAGAAGAAAGTGAGATAATTAAATCTGAAGATGCTAAGGAAGAGGAAGATAAATTTCATGATAGAGTTAAAGAAGAAAATATATCAAGCAACTAAGAACTTCCAAAGGCCCCGAGAAACTTAAAAGATCACCCAATTAACAACATCTTAGGTGATATCTCAAAGGGCGTTACAACACGCTCCAAGATAAGTAATTTTTTTCAACATTTTGCTTTTGTTTCACAAGTTGAGCTGAAAAATGATAAAGATGCATTACTTGATGAGCATTGGCTAATGGCCATGCAAGAAGAATTAAACCAATTTAAAAGAAATGATGTATGGGACCTTGTCCCTCATCCGGGAGAACATCAAGTAATTGGCACTAGGTGTATTTTTCGTAACAAACTTGATTAAAACAGAGTTATTACAAGAAACAAAGCTAGGTTGGTAGCTCAAGGATACAATCAAGAGGAAGGTATTGATTATGAGGAGACATATGCTCCCGTAGCATGTCTTGAGGAAATTCTCCTCTTACTTGCTTATGCTTGCTCAAAAGATTTTAAACTTTTCCAAATGGATGTTAAAAGTGCTTTTCTAAATGGTCATATTAATGAAGAGGTTTATGTAGCTCAACCACCCGGTTTTGAAAATAATAAGTATCCAACACATGTTTACAAGTTGAAACGTGCTTTATACGGTCTCAAACAAGCCCCTAGGGCTTGGTATGAGCGTTTAAGCAAATTTCTACTTAGTCAATGATACTCTAGGGGTAAAGTTGACACTTCTCCTGGTTCAAATTTATGTAGATGATATAATTTTTGGGTCAACTAATGCAAAACTTGTCAAAAAAATTTCTAAGCTTATGTAGAGAGAATTTGAGATGAGCCTCATGGGGGAATTGAACTTCTTCCTTGGTCTTCAAATCAAGCAGCTAAGTCATGGGACTTTCATTTGCCAAACCAAATATTGCATAGAATTACTAAAGAGATTTCGAATGAGTGAGGCAAAGGAAATTGATACACCTATGGCCATAGACGGTAACCTATACAAGGATGAAAACGGTACGGAGGTTGATGTCAAATTATACCGAGGCATGATAGGCTCTCTATTGTATCTCACGGCTTCAAGACCGGATATTATGTTTAGCGTGTGTATGTGTGCAAGATACCAATCTTGCCCAAAAGAATCACACCTAAAGGCAGTAAAAAGAATTCTAAGGTACCTCCGTGGAACTACAACATTTGGTCTATGGTTTCCTAAGGGAAATGAATGCTACTTGGTGGGATTCTCCGACTCTGATTTTGCTGGGTGCAAATCTGACAGAAAGAGCACTAGTGGCACATGTCATCTCTTCTCAAATTCATTGGTAAGTTGGCACAGTAAGAAACAAGTATCAATCGCGTTATCTACAGCCGAAGCAGAATACATAGCTGCCGGAAGTTGTTGTACGCAGATATTATGGCTCAAACAACAACTTATTGAGTTTGGTATCAAACTTGACCGCATACCAATCATGTGTGACAACACAAGCGCCATCAACTTAAGCAAGAATCCTATTTTACATTCACGAACCAAGCATATAGAAATAAGGAACCACTTCTTAAGAGACCATGTAGAAAAAGGAGAAGTTGTGTTTGAACATGTTGAGAGCAAGAAACAATTAGCGGACATCTTCACGAAACCTCTTGCAACCGAGCCTTTCTTCAACATTCGCAAAGAATTAGGGATATTGGATATCTCTAATTTAAGCTAAATATGGTTATGGCTATCTATTTATATTGATGTCTATCTATTACATTATTGATGTTAACATCTTACTCTAGTGTGAAGGTAGTATGCAAACTGTCAAGGATCGTACTACATTGATCGAGGTAACATCCTTCTACTTATATCATGATGACACAATATCTGAAGATCGAGAAAGCGGTAACATGTTTGTTGTTCACTTCTAAAAATATTATTGATTCTGTAATATGTAATTAATTAACATGCTTATAGTGACATCCTATGTGCTCATCATTACTTCTCAATTACCTATAGATTGTTCATCATGAGCATATTCTCAAACACATAGTTTTGTCCAGGTGAAGATTCATAACCATCAACATTGCATCTAGTATTTCAAGCATGTACATTCATATTTTTGTGTGATTGATGCAATTAATTCATGTTGAGTCGACCTAAATTGCATATACGTCGACCTATCGAAGTTTCTTTAAAAGAATAAAACAACTCTCAGTTACGTCGACTTACCCCAACTCTAAGTTGACCTCTTCTGATGAAAATTAAAATATAAGCCCTCTGCTTCTTTTAGGTCGACGCAACCAATCCTTAGGTCGACGCATCGGGAACTAAATTCCTAAAATTGGACTTTTAGGTCGACCCAGCCCATGTCCATTTCCCTCCATTCATTCATATCATATCATTCTCTCCCTCAACAACAACACACCTACGGCAACCCTAATCTCTCTTGTCATCACATCTCACAAAATTATCATCCAACTTTAGTTTTCTTTAAGATATCTACTTCATCTATCTAAACATCATGTCTCCCAAGTCAAGAAAAGGAAAGGAGATAGCGTCTGGGTCAGCTTCTCGACCGCCGACAGAATGAATATTCCGGAAATCACTAGTGTAATTCAGCATCAGAATATTGGTCCACTGTTAGAATGTGACACCAAATATAATGAAGATGTAGTCCGTGCATTCTATGCTGGTCTACAGAACGTCGATGGTTGCACATTTCGGTTTAAGATGGGCTCACGCTCCCATTTTGTTGATAAACAAGTTTGGATGAGTATCTTTGGCCTTACTATGACAAATGATGAAGTACGTATAAAGGATGGTGCATTTCCTACGAATTATGATCATATAGCTTACATGCGCTCAATTCTCAAGGACCCAACAGTTCTTGACAAACCAAATGAATCAATCACCGCAGGGCATCTCAAAAGAAATCCTAGGCTCCTCAATTGGGTTATATCTCGTATCATTTGATTAAGGTCTGGTGGCTACTCTAGAATTGAAAGGAATGAAGTAATTTTAATGTATTTGCTTGAAAACAAGACTCGTGTTCACTGGCCACACTTTCTGGCTAACAAGTTCTTTGAAGTCAAGTAGAAAACAACTACTCTATGCCATGAATCTATCATCCAGAAAATTGTGAATCATTTCGGTCTGATCGTTGATGGGCTAACATACATCAGAATCAAACCACCTCAAGAATTCTCACAGACCACATTGACCCTTATGGGATACCACTAGGACCCAATGAAGAAATCCTATTACCTAATTCAAAAGGGGACAGGAAAGATCATCTACAACTATGATGATTCGGCTGAATTCTGTGCACAAGGCGGAAATGAAGAAGAAGAAGCTGAACCGGATATGAATATTGATGATGATAATGAAATGGAGGATGCTCCTCAAGATGACAATCCAAATTGGAAATATATGCCACAACAAGAAGAGGAAATCCCTTGGGGATATACAGCTCCGCAATAACCTGATTAGTTCGTTATCATTACTATGCTCAAAAACATGCAACTTCTCCAACAAGAACGGTACGATGCGCAACAGCTACAGTTTGAAAGCATGCAACAACTCCAACAAGAGCGATATGATGAGCAACAAACCCAGTTTGAGAATTTGCAGAGACTAGCTCAAGAACATAAAAATCGTCATGCAAATCTGAGTCAAAATTTCAAAATTCTCAACAGGAGTGTTCTTGAGTTACTCGAGCAAGTCAAAGAGGATCGTCCTCAAGGATTTCAAAGAGGAAGAGGTGGCCGTTGCCATGGGAGAGGAAGACGTTAGGGGAACATTACATCACATCATTTCATAGCATTGCATGTCATCTCACTTTATTATGTTCGTTTTTTTTTTGTTATCTTGACTATAACCTTGTTGTGCCTATTTTGTCATTGTATCACTTTATTGTGCTTCACCTCAAAATGTGTAATTGTGACCTATCTTAATCTAGTATGTTTCATTTTGATGATTATTATACCGTGTGCAAATTTAGTGTGCCTTCTCCTATTACCTTCTGTGTTTCATTTTGATATTGTCAAAGGGGGAGTAATAAGAGAGTACGGGGGAGCTTACGCGTTGAAGTACGGGGAAGCTTATATCGTTCAAACAATATTTGCCATCATCAAAAAGGGGGAGTATGTAAGTGCAAGTACACACTCAGCAATGGTTTTTGATTCATGGCAAACATCTAAGTGGAACAAACTTAAAGCAATAAGTGAATGACATAAGAAGAAACAATTTTTGGCAAGTTTGAACACATCAGGTCGACTCAACATAAGCCTAGGTTGACCTAGACCACTGCACAAACTCTATGGAGGATTCTAGTCCATTTAGGTTGACCTACCTTCAAACCAGGTCGACGCAAACTGAAGAATCAAATTGTCTTTCAAGTCTGCCTCATTTAGGTCGACTCAGCAACCCACCTAGGTCGACGTGATGAAATGAAAATCAATTAGGTCGACTTAGAACCTCCCCAAGTCGATGTATCTGAAGAACAATTAACTGACTTCTGAATCTGCTCCATTTAGGTCAACCCAGACATCAAGTAGGTCGATCTATCACGCCAAAAATGTTTGAAAATTTGCTCTGTCTTCAGCCTATCTTGCTAGCACCTATATATATTATTTCATGCTAATTACTGAAGGTAAACACCAACAACTAAAAGATACACAAAGTCTTCTCATCTTCTCTCTTCTTCTTAACTCCAACACAATTACACATAACAATTCTTGTGGTGAGGGTTTATGATCAAGATTGATAACGTCCATGGAAAGGGATTCAAGGTTCCTAGTGGGTGAAGATTTGTGGGGTTATTGGTGAATAAAATCTGAGGATTTTGTCCTCCAAGATTGGTGAATTTTGGGGGTTTTTGTCAAGAGGCTTCATCAACGATTCAGCTAAGTGTAGAAGTTGAAGAACAAGGGTTCAATCAATTCACAACACTACAGAAAGGGAATCATCGACAAGCTCTTGGAAGACACTTGATCTTGCTTAAGATCAAGGGGAATAAGATACAAAGAATCAACATAATCGGTTTTATCGTTATTGCTTTATTATCTTCTTGTATAAACGCTTTTCAATCAATAATGAAAGACATCTCAATTCCCGTTTGGAATTGTGGGCAGATGTAGTCGTAGCAAAGACGATCGACGAACTTCCTAAACAAATATCGTGTTCTCTATCGCATTTATCTTTTCGTTTACGTTGTAATTATATCTGGTTATAATTGCAAATTGATTAACAAATTAAAGTGTTAAACTTGTGTGATAAAATCTGCAAACACATCACAAGTCACCACACATTGATTTATAACTCAATTTGGTTATTATACACCATTTGTTTGATAGATTGCTTACTTTGGAAATTATTCATACTGCATAGTATAGATCATTTCCTATTGCTTTCTATCATCAATCAAATTCATTGGAAACAAGCTTATTCAAGTTAAACATTTAAACGATTTCTCTTATCAAATAATTTGTTGATTCATTGAAAGTACTTTCATCTTCACATTATAATTAGTTTGTGTGTTAAAAGCATATTCGATCCTTCCTGTAGCGGTTCGGAGTAGACGCAAGTCAATTCCTAAACGCTTTCGCCTAAAACTTTTAAGAAAACCGCAATAAACTCTGAAGTATCTATTCACCCCCCTCTAGATACGTAAGCCAAACGTCTTGAAGGATAGAAAAACAATTAGAAAGGGGGGTTTGAATAATTGTGACTTCAAAAACTTGTAAGATAAAGACAATGAACGCAATTATTTTTATCCTTGTTCGTTATTAACGAAACTACTCCAGTCCACCCCCCTTATAGTGATTTACCTCAACTGAGGATTTAATCCACTAATCCAACTGATTACAATGGTTATCCACTTAGAAAACTTCTAAGTCTTTTAGAGTCTACATATCACAACTTGATCACTCTAGGAACCTTTTACAAACAATGTAAAATAATGTTTACAAGAGTTTAGGTTGCATCTAATAAAGCTGTAACCACAACTGTGATATTTCTCTTAAGATCTAAGCTTAACACTCACTAAATATTACAAGAGTTTGTGAGGTTGAAGATGAAGTTCGTGAGCTTTGATTTTGACAGTGTTTCAATATTTTGCACAAGTGTTCTCTACTGCTGCTTCTGATCAGAACGTCTATTTATAGGCGCTGAGAGGAAATGACCGTTGGGAGCATTTAATGCTTTGCGTGAATAGTAAAGCTCTGCATTTAATGTTTCACACTTTTGTCAACTACCTCGAGCCTTGCTTTTCCTGCTTTTACTGACTTTGCCTTTTGTAGCTTCTAACGTTCCTTTTGTCAGTAAGAGATTAGAAGTTTCAGCCTTTCATCTTGTATTTGCTTCTGGACTCGGATTTTGTATACAACAACGTTTGAATATCAGAGTCAATCAGATTGGTGCAGAGCATCTTCTTGTCTTCTGACTTTGAAGAGCTTGAGCGTGATACCATTCAGAACTTTAGCGCTTCTGCTTCTGACTTCGTTCTTCTGATGCTTTCAGTTCATGTTCTGATTCTGCTTGACCATCTTCTGATGTCTTTCCAGAGCATGTTCTGATGAAGTCATTCAGAACCTTCTGAGTCAGTTGCTTCTGAGCACTGGTTTGTGCATACTCTTTATATATTTCCTGAAATAGAAAGTGTAAAGGATTAGAGTACCTTATTATCTTATACAAAATCCATATATAATGTTATCATCAAAACACAGAATATTGATCAGAACAATTCTTGTTCTAACAAACTCCTCTTTTTTGATGATGACAAAAACATATATAATTGATATGAATTTGTATCCAGAATATCAGATGAACAAAGACAATTACACAGATATAGCAAAAGCATATAATCAGAGTGTGTGAATATGTCTCCCCATGAGATTAACAATCTCCCCCTGAAAATAATACTAGAAGAATTTATAAATAAAAGACTTCCCTGAGTATTTTTCATTTCAGTTAGACTTTCACGTTGAATAGAACTTCAGAACATTCAGAGCTTCTCTACAGAGCTTCCATTGGACAGCTGCAGAGCTTTGAATTTTCCTTTGTAATCAATTGAATCAGAGCATACAATCAATTGTATCAGAGCATACTTGATTGTATCATAGCATTCTTCTTGCTTCTGATCTCAGCATTTCTCGCTTCTGGATTTGAAACTTCAGAGCACTCAGCTTGCTTTAGATCTTCAGGAGCTTTAGAATTGCTTTTCCTCGTGTATTTGCTTCTCACTTTGAGCTTTTCCAGAATATCACATTCCTGCAAAAACTATCAAAGACAGAAGAACTTGCAAATAATGTTTGGAAATGTTGAGACTTAATCCCAGCAACTGATATGTAAACCAAATCAATTATCATATTTCTCCCCCTTTTTGTCATAACATTAAAAAGCATAAAGATTCAGATGAACAAAATACACAAGGTGAAGAAAGAACGGATAATTTTTCATTGATAATTAATTAGAAGAAATCAATACAAAAGGCAGATGCAAGTCAAGCAGATGCAAAAAACAAGAAAACACACTAAGACAAAAGATAGACTACGACTGGAAAAACTTAGAAGCTAAGACGGCCAGAAGGTTCTTAATCTGAGCAGTGTCTTCAACTTGCTTCTTGGTAGCTTCCTTCTGAGTCTGCATGAAGGATCTGAACTCAGCATTCGTATCCTCCTGCTTGTCCAGACGAAGAGCTAAGGTAGCTTGATTCTGTTGGAGCTCCTTAAAAGTGTTTGTCATCACAAAAGGACCAGCAGAAGTAGCATCAAAGCTGTTGTCCATAGCAGGAGGATTGTTTGCAGCATAAGCTTCAACCATAAGAACATCTCCTTGATTTTCCTCAACGGGAACTTCTGTAGCAGGGTGTTCTGAGCCTTCAAGTATTGCGGCCAGATTTTCTAGAGGTGTTGGAGTCACAGGTTCTGGAGGGTATTCAACTCCTGGATATACCATATTTGGTGCTTTATCAGAGGGATACTCCCTAAGCCAGTTGAATATGAACTGAAAGTCTCCAGTCAGAACCTTGTATGGATGTGGCTCCCATACAACAATTTCCAGAGGATTCTCTTCTTCTGCAAGCTCAT
This sequence comes from Vicia villosa, assembly GCF_029867415.1. Lineage (NCBI taxonomy): Eukaryota > Viridiplantae > Streptophyta > Magnoliopsida > Fabales > Fabaceae > Vicia > Vicia villosa. The sequence continues at coordinate 61,373,632 of NC_081181.1, read as the reverse complement.
CCACAAACTCCTTCTCTTCAAGAGGCTTCCAACTGGTGATGGGATAGTAGTATCTTCCATCATCATAATCCAGACGGAATCCAGAAGGACCAGCAGCAGCTAGACACTCTTTCTGAAGATTCAGAAAATCAAACTGAATTTCCTTTCTAAATGCTCTACAGAGCTTCCCAGCAGCTACATGATCCATCTTGGATTCATGAGCTACCTTAAGAGCATCTAACCCTGTCAGTAACTGATACTTAAGTAATTCAAAACGCATATCAACAGAGGGTTTAGGAGGATTGCTTCTGAAAAGGGTGATAGGGGGATCTGGGTTAAGAACAAAATATGGTTCAGGTTCTCTAGAAAACAGAACCGAGGTGGTAGAAGAGAAAAGAGAGGATGAAGAATCTGCTCTGAAGGTAGTTGAAGGGTCATTTAAAGGTGAGATAGCAGAAGGAATAGAGGTGGTTGAGAAAATGTTTTCAGATGGAATTTAAGGAAAGACAGCATTTAGAGGTTAGGGGTCAAGAATTGGTTCAGAATGAAGTGGACGGCTTCTTTTAGAGGTGGCGGAAGAGGATGGAAGATCAGAAGGAGGTGGCATTTTCTAATGGGGATGGTCAGATGTAAACTGCAAGCTAGAGGAATCTGCATTGTTTGTATCTTCTATGAGCTTCTGAAGCTGTTCAAAAGTTCTAGGTATTTTGAGAGACTCTATTGATACATGTTTAGAATTAGTAACAGGTACAGAGTCAGAGATTACAATACCTGAAGGTTTCTTCTGCTTCTTGGCTTTCTTAGCATCAGGACCTTCTTCTGTGACCTTTCTCTTCAACTTCTTCTATTTCTTCTTCTAATCCTTTTTCCTTAACTCATCCAAAGAAGGAAGAGTTCTTCCACGAATCCAAGCAGGAACAACAATTGATTGTGCTCTAACACAAGATTTCAGATAACGTTTGACTGATTTTGATAATTCTTCCTTGTACATGTGATAGAAACCAGCAACAGGTGTTCTTCTGGTCAAAATATCAGGAAACACCTTTGGAGGAGTAGTCACCTTCTCAATCAACTGCATTCTTCTCAAGAACTGGGCAGACAAAATACTCCTACGAATAGCAGTCAGATGTTGAGAAAAGTCAGCTGCTCTCAGAGTATCTAACAGACCACTCTCGGTCAAAATATCTGATATTATTCTTCCAAAAGGGATAGAATTCCTCTTGAGCTTGGGATTTTTCAGACGTTCTTCTTCCCTTGATTCTTCAACATTAGCCTTTAGATGATGGAACAGAATATAAGGTAGATTGACTCTCATACCTTTGCCAATGCAGAACAAGGTGAATTTCTGATCCTGATTGATGTAGGTTGCAAAGTTAGTTGATTTCCTATGATATAAAGATCCCAGAATGATCTTTGCCCAAACTCTATATGAAGGCTTCAAATATGTGGTGTAAGGAGATCTTTTCCAGAAGTAAATAACTCTGGATCAACCTTATCCCAATCAGTTCTACCAGGGATAGCACCTGTGATTCCACCCATACCATCAAGGTTGTACAGTTTCCTTATCAGTTTCTCAGAGATAACTACTTCATGACCTAACACGAAAGAGATGATAGCAGTTGGAGTAACAGTGGCATGAGTCCAGAATTCCTTAACCAAAGTAGGGTAAACTGGTCCAATCAAGCATTCAAAGAAGTTTGCCCATCCTTGTACCAACACTCCAGTCTTGATTTTGAAATCATGAGCAAGAAGGTTTTCAAAGTCCACCATAGTTTCACAGAGCACTTCCAGTTCTTCGTAAAGAATCAAACAAGTCTTCAATGGAGTATTTGTAGATTTCTTTTGCTGTTCTTGTTTTGTAGACTGAACCTTGCATTGAACATTTGATGAAGAAGCCATTGATTCACAACTGAGATTACTAGGTTTCGTAACTAGGGTTTATGAAAAGAGAGAGAGACGAAAAAGCACAGACAAAGAACAATAAAGATGAATGGAAAGAGATGAAATGATATAGAGATGAGATTATATTGGCATGGATTATAGACAATGAATCAATTAGCATTTAATGTTGAGTGACGTTAGGGAAAACGTGATATTTGAAATGATTTGCACAGTTACCTAGGGCGGCGTCTCATCAACTACACGCATGCTTGTCCCTTCAGAGTGAACACGTGTTCATCATCTGGAATAGCTGGTGACAGCTGTTTTGCTTTAAAAGATATTCTGAATCAACTTAGACATATGAAACGTTAGCAATAACAAAATCAGAAAATCTAATTGATAGACAAGTTCAGAACTTCTGATAAGAAAATAATCATTTCAAGTCAAATCCATATATCAGATCTTTTCATCTTTTCATTTTGGGCATAAATCCATATTGATATTCTTCAGAATGAACTTAAACATATCTTCAGCAAGGGGTTTTGTGAAGATATCAGCCCACTGATGTTTTGTATCCACAAAGTTTAAAGAAAAAACACCCTTCTGAACATAGGCCCTAATGAAGTGATGTTTAATCTCAATATGTTTAGCTTTGGAATGTAAGATAAGATTCTTAGATAAACATATAGCAGAAGTATTATCACAGAAGATAGGAATTTTACTCTCGTATATCTGATAATCTTCTAGCTGACTCTTCATCCAGAGCATCTGTGTACTACATCCAGCAGCAGCAACATATTATGCTTCTGTTGTAGAGAGGGCAATTGTGGCTTGCTTCTTGTTGTAACAAGAGATCAGATGACTTCCCAGAAACTGGAAGCTTCCAGAAATACTTTTCCTTTCAACTCTATCTCCAGCGTAATCAGCATCACAAAATCCTACTAGGTTGTAATCTTCAGATCTTCTGTAGACTAAACCAACATTAGTAGTACCTTTCAGATACCTCAGAATTCTCTTAACAGCTGTTAAGTGAGATTCTCTAGGATCTGATTGGAATCTAGCACACAGACATACACTGAATAGAATATCAGGTCTAGGAGCAGTAAGATATAGAAGAGATCCAATCATACCTCTGTATAGCTTCTGATCTACCTTCTTACTTACCTCATCCTTGCCTAAAACACATGTTGGATGCATGAGAGTCTTTGCTTCTTTGCTTTCTGAAAGATTAAACTTCTCAGAAGTTCTTTCACATACTTGGTCTGATGAACATAAGTTCCTTCAGAAGTTTGATTGATATGGATCCCAAGGAAATACTTGAGTTCTCCCATCATGCTCATTTCAAACTCAGCCTGCATAGACTTAGCAAACTCCTGGCCACTGGTGCAAAGGTTTCTGTATAGTCAATGCTTTCTTGCTGACTATAGCCCTGAGCAACCAGTCTGGCTTTGTTTCTTACAACTTCTACTTTTTCACTTAGCTTGTTTCTGAAGACCCACTTAGTTCCAATGATGTTAAATCCTTTTGGTCTTAGAACGAGATTCTAAACATCATTCCTTGTAAACTGATTAAGTTCTTCTTGTATGGTAATTATCCAGTCAGCATCCTCCAGAGCTTGATCAACAGAAGTTGGCTCAATTAAGGATACTAGACCAAATTGAAATTCTGCATTGTTCTTAAGGAATGCTCTTGTTCTGATAGGATAATCCTTCTTTCCAATGATAACATCTTCTGGATGAGCAGAGTTGAGTCTAGAATATCTTCTGGGTGTTGGCTCTTCAGATATTCTGAGATTCTCCAAAGAGGCGGCAACTTGATCTTCTGAAACTTTACTTCTGGGTTTTTCATGATCTAAGTTAGAGATTTCAATATTTGTAAAATTCTCAAACTGCTTTGGCTTTTCAAGACCAAACTTATCATCAAATCTAATATTGATTAATTCTTAAACTACAATAGTTTCAGTATTGTATACTCTGTAGCCTTTTGAGCGTTCAGAATATCCAAGTAAAAAACACTTCTGAGCCTTAGAATCAAACTTATGCAGATGATCTTTAGTGTTCAGAATATAGCATACACATCCAAATGGATGGAAATAAGAAATGTTGGGTTTTCTGTTCTTCCACAATTCATAAGGAGTCTTATTTAGAATAGGTCTTATAGAGATTCTATTCTGAATATAACATGCAGTATTAATTGCTTATGCGCAGAAATGCTTAGCCATATTGGTTTTGTTGATCATGGTTCTGGCCATTTCTTCTAGAGTCCTATTCTTTCGCTCTACAACTCCATTTTGCTGTGGAGTTCTAGAGCAAGAGAAGTCATGGGCAATACCATTTTCTTTGAAATAAATCTCAAAGAATCTGTTCTCAAATTCGCCACCATGGTCACTTCTGACCTTTATGATTTTGCATTCCTTCTCAGATTGAATCTGAGTGTAGAAGTCAAAGAACACAGTATGAGACTCATCCTTGTGTTTCAAGAATTTTACCCACGTCCATCTACTATAGTCGTCTACGATGACTAATCCATATTTCTTCCCTCTGACAGATGATGTTTTGACAGGGCCAAACAGATTAATGTGGAGAAGTTCTAGCGGCCTAGAGGAAGAGACAACACTCTTAGATTTAAATGCAGGTTTTGAAAACTTCCCTTTCTGACATGCTTCGCAAAGAGCATCTGATTTGTATTTCAGATTAGGGAGTCCTCCGACCAGATTAAGTTTGTTAATCTGAGAAATCTTTCTCAAACTAGCATGACCTAATCTTCTGTGCCAGACCCACTGCTCTTCACTAACAGACATAAGGCAAGTAACCTTCTGATTCTTAAGATCTTGAAGATCAATCTTGTAAATGTTGTTCTTTCTCTTGCCTGTAAATAGTTGATTGAAGATAATGTCATAACCATTGTCACTTAATTGACTTATGGACAATAAGTTATGAGCTAATCCATCTACTAAAAGTACATTAGTTATAAAGGGAGAGTTACCAATACAAATGGTTCCAGAACCAATGATCTTGCCTTTTTGGTTCCCTCCAAACTTGACTTCACCAGCTGATTTAAGCTTCAGGTCTTGGAACATAGACCTTTTTCCTGTCATGTGTCGTGAGCACCCAGAGTCCAGGTACCATGACATGTTTTCCTTTGTCTTTTTGGCTGCCAAGGATATCTGCAACAGGAATAATCTCTTCCTTAGGTACCCACAATTTCTTGGGTCCTCTTGGGTTAGTTCTCCTCAAGTTCTTATTGAACTGAGGGTTATCATGAAGATTAACAGGAGGTACAACATGATATTCCCTATTTTGAATAGCATGATATTTTCTAGGATGTGCAACATACTTCTTGGTGTGTGTTAAATGAAAACTCTTAGAGTTAGATGTGAACTTTATATCATGAGGATGGCCAAACTTGAATTGATCATACAGAGGTTTGTATGTGATTTTCATCTCATCAACCGGTTCAAGTTTATATGGGGTTTCACCCTCATAGCCTATTCCAATTCTCTGGTCTCCACTAACTCCATATATCATAGAGGCAAGTTGACTTCTGCCAATACCTCTAGATAGAATCTTCCTGAAACTCAAGTCATATTCCTTAAGAATATTG